>NW_018408062.1:622655-690778 GCF_002113885.1 Mizuhopecten yessoensis
AAAAAAAAAAAAAAAAAAAAAAAAAATCCAAAGCGTTTTAACTATATTTTCATAGTTAATAACACATTTTTATTTTTATAATATGATAAAACTATTTACACATGATAACTTTACTGACTATAGGTGTAAGTTGAGACAGCTGGTTTGAACGACTTTGAACGACTCAACAGATTCGCTCATCACAGTGCTCAGTGGAAGGCTGTTCCAGGTTTTAATAGTCCGTGGGGAAAAACGATTGTTGTCGGATTTGAGTTCTGCAAGATGGAATTTGATAACAGAGTGAGTGTGTGTGTCGTGACTGTCTAAGAGGTTGTATTAATCTGTTTGTTTGTGTGATGGCAATTAGTTGGTAGGATATTTTATAGAACATGACAAGGCAGGCATCAGTTCTCCTGTGTACTAGGTTTCTCCATTTTAGATTATTTATCATGTCACCAACACTTGAGATGTTTCTGTGTCGGTTAGTGACAAATCTAGCGGCCCTTCGTGGTACCTTTTCAATTTTGTTTATTTCCTCAGTAAGCTTGGGGTGGACAGCACGGCACGCGAAGGAGGAAAAGATGGTCTAGACGTGTGGTTGGCGCGGTAGTACAGAAAGTGGACGTTGTCCGGGATGGACATTGACACGTGCGTGGTAATGCCAAATGGAGTCGCGAGTGAACTGTGTGTTTTGGCCGATATTCGCGTGAATTGTTGTATTTTGATGTGTCGTATGGTTATGGTAAGGCTACCACAGTATTGAGTGGTGACAGAAAAATATATCTTTACAAATATAACCCTTACTTTCTGTGGGGTTTTTAATTGTTTGTATTAAATGAAGATAATTTAAACCACGTTGTTATATATGCAGTATGATTATCTATTTTTAAGTACATTTTAACCATATCTTTATATCTGGAAGCTACCAAATGAATCCAGTGATTCTGGATCGAGTTATCTTAAATCTCATTGTATCACAAAATCTTGTTTTGGTTTATTCAAATAATGAGGTTAAAAGTGATTTTTTTCTCTCATAAAAAATATTACATTCTGTGGCGGTTAGCAAATGAATTTCAAAAAGCATATATCTAAAGTCTTACACTTACCCACCAATCAATGTGAGAACTGGTATTCTGCAATGTAACTTCGGTTTGCCAACATAATTACATAACAGTATAACCGTTTAGAGATTTTGCGATAGTATTGTTTGCCAGGGAAACTTATTTTGTCCAACAGTATAAGCATTAGATATTTGGAGATGGTATTGTTGTCGGGTGAGCTTATTTTGTTTGTACAATGACGGTCGACATACATTTATATTGTAGACTTATCGTAGAAAGTCTTGTTTTGAATGAAGCTTCCTTTGTCTACCAGTATCAGGAATGGCAAACATTTACATTGTAAATCCTTTTGTCGAGAGACATGCGTGGTTTGAATACAAGATGTAACTCTAATCTGCACTGCAATCAGAACTCTATCGAAACATCGACTAAATTTGTATACAACTCATTAAGGATCACGCGCACGCTCACCTGTTAACTTATTCCATGAATAGTTTAGTTTAAATACCGTTTAATGTTAGCTAACAACATGTTTCGGTGAAACAGCTACCGGAGAAGTCTGTAGTTTAACGGGTTTTTGCATAGGCAAAAGTACATAAGATGGGTTTTAGCTGTATATGACTACTCACATAAGCATTAAGGGGCTGTGAGCACCACATAAAGGCCGATACAAGATTTAGCTCTGCTCTTTCAAGATATTGTGATTTGATCTTTCCATCTGTCAGTGGCAACCGGCACTGAAAAAAAAACTTTGAAATAATTTCCAATGCTGTTTTAATTGGCGCTTGCTGTTGCCGAGGAACAATGTTATCTGGTAAAAGCCCACGCTTAAGATAAATGCTTTTCCGGAAAACGTCGGCGTTGGACATTAGTTTGAGCTCCGTCTAAATTCTCTCCGGGTACGGAGGAATGGTTTTAATGCAATCTTCCACCTCTTTTTTCTTTGATAAAATATAGCCTTGTGTCAATACCATTATATTGTATGACGTAATTTCGTCATTAAAAGATTTATTTATTTCCTTCTGTAGGACAATTAATATCGGTAGTATAACGCGAGGGTGTCGGTTTCGTTTCCAATAACAACAATACATTTAACAAAAGACTCCCTATTGATTAGACAGCAGACCGTTTTTGTCGAGATTTGAAGCAATGGGAATGCGGGTAGTGGTCTAGCGTCATATATAGAGTATGGCGTGAAAGGGGCAGATAACCCGTCTTTGTGTTTCTGTAAATTTCACCACTAAATGATGACGTTACTGTAAAAGTTTTGAAAATATCGACATTGATTCTCCCAGCTTCCGGTTGTTATAGGCAGTGCGTCAGAGCCTTGCACTAACATGATGTCATGAATTTTTGATCATTGTAGACTCATCCAAGTGAGACGACGCCATTTATATAGTTGTGACGCTTGTCATCCCTCTTGAAATAGCCAGTGAAAAACTATGGATCATTCGCTTGAGTGACTAAGATTGTTGGAATGACGTTAGCACACAAACATCAGTTCTTTTTATATCATGATTCAGGAGGAAAACACGTAGAAAAATTATTTGCGTTCAAACCATAATGACAATTACAAAACAACACCGTTTAATTTTGAAAGACATAAACAGTTGTCACGTGCATGCATTTAGACGAATTATACATTGCTCTCAGTAGGGAAATGAAAATAGAGAAAATATCGACGTCTTAAAGTAAATATCATAAACGTAACCCTCGTGTTATGATCAATGCAATCACCCACGTGTGATAATGAATAATCAAACAAAACCCTGTGTGATTATCGAGCTCAATGTGCAGTCCCTCCACAGCAACGTCACTTCCGGTTCGCCAATCAACAATGTTATTTTATCTTCAAGTCAATGCCTCAATAACAGCTTTGACCTTAAAGAATAAACAAAGTTTCAACTTTAAAAGAGTAGGCCAATAAAAACCATAGCTTTTTCTTGATTATTTTCTCTACTATACAGGAAGAAACATCTATATATATTTGCACGAACTGCTGGTAAATTACATAATTTAAAGACATCATCTGTTATTTAGTGATCCTATTAAAACAGTTTAACTAACTTGAGATAACCAGTATTTAAGAAATGTTTGTCTGGTTGCTTTATTTTTCATGGAGTATTTCTTGGTGAATCTAGACAATATAGACAATCTAGAAGACACCTTCGTGGTGCCGACATCAATGAGCTGAGTGTCTTTCCCTCCTAGACGTCAGTAATGCCTATTTGTGTGGTTCCCGTGTTGCTCTACAGCAATGCTCTATCTATTGATGGACCAAGACATTCCTTAATTTCCATTTCTGCTCTAAATGATGCTAAGAAGAACAAAGATTGGATGTCAACATGAATAAAACTGTTCCTCAGATGATTCAGAGATAAGCTATAGATAAAAGACATTTAATGATATTTTTGCTGATTAAACATAATATAGAAACTCGGTCTGCTTGTCAAATATCTGGAATGGTCCCAACACAGAAGAGTATGAACACATGGCCAGTTTGTCTTTTCTAGTTACCCGTTAAGGACAGGTTCACTAAAAATAACAGACAACTCTTGAATTATATCAATATTTGTGATAATGGGTAGTCATCCTGTCTACAATATAAAACTTACATCCTAATATTAAATAATGCAGGCAAGCGGTAATATATCATTATGTTATTTTGTTATAAAATTTGATATGTCACTATCGCTTTAATAAGCTTTACCTATTGTCCAATTCCTCTGTGTTAAAGATATATACAATACAACATTCCAAAAGTGAATGTGATATTTTGAATCGGATGCTAACTTAAGGAAGTAACACATCGAACACTTAATACGTTGTGTTGCATACGTACATGTATATTCAATTGCGAGAATTGTGTCGAGGAACTGGGAAATTCACCAGACATATGGACATGCATCTCGAATCCGAATATAGGTAGTAGAATCTAACATTGACATCGTTCTTACATCATTGGAAATCTCTACATCAACGAAATCGTTTGACGATAGCAAATTTGAGACAATAAAGGATCGCCTTATCAACGATACAGTCAGTCCGGACCAACTGTTGAAACCCGTCAATATTCCATCCCACAATTACTATGGAGGATATAACGCTATATAGAGGGCAAATCTTCACAAATAACACGGCTTCGGCTGTGTGTTAATGAAGTCACTATGTCATCGGACGTATGAGAAAAGAAACTGTCACCCGATCATGCTATTAAAGCTTAATGATGAGCAAATAACTGTACAGGATCCATTATGTAGCGTACACATAACTGTACAGGATTCATTATGTAGCGTACACATATCTGTACAGGATCCATTATGTAGCATACACATAACTGTACAGGATCCATTATGTAGCGTACACATATCTGTACAGGATTCATTATGTAGCGTACACATAACTGTACAGGATCCATTATGTAGCGTACACATAACTGTACAGGATTCATTATGTAGCGTACACATAACTGTACAGGATCTATTATGTAGCGTACATATAACTGTACAGGATCCATTATGTAGCGTACACATATCTGTACAGGATCCATTATGTAGCGTACACATATCTGTACAGAATCCATTATGTAGCGTACACATATCTGTACAGAATCCATTATGTAGCGTACACATATCGATGTCCTCTTTATGTGATAATAGTTGTAATTGTACTTGTATGACATTTCATTTAAAATGTTGTCCACTTTTTCAAAAAATGGGGAGATAACCAGTGACTGGCCATTTGTAATATATTTGTCTTAATTTAAGGTCGAGCACTAAGAACCCAACAGACCCTAGCCTCGGTAATCGAGGAATTTCTTTACTGCCGCCGGATTACTTGTAAATTATAGACGGACTAAACTGGTCATAGGCTGAACAATCGGTCGGATGTTCATAATCTTCAAGCAGACGGTCAGAGCGAATTTCGCCGGAAAAGAAACCGCTTAGATTTTATTGATTCACTCTACAATGTCACCAATATAACTAAGAAAACTGAGAAAAAAGATGTCGACATTTGTATATTTTGTTGAAGGACGCAAGGGTTTTGAATCATCAAACAGGGGCTGTGTATGGCACAAACTTCATTTGATCTACGTCGTGGGAGTTTTCATGTACGCCGTGGAATCGTTTTGCACTAAATGACTAAAATGTCTGTTGTGCGACACGTGAGAATATTTACATCCCACAATGGTTCAATATTACACAAGCCGTAGAATAGGGATGTGATACTCGCCCAAACTATCATTTGAATGACACGGGGAATAATGGCAATGTTCTATAGCTAGGAGGTTGATAAAATGACACTATGATACCGATTTAAATGACGCAAACGACGTTGCCTATTAGCAGTTAACGAACTCTCGCCCTTTCGGAAGCCTCGACTTTACTCGATTGGCGAAGAAAGTGGCGGTTATCGTGAAAAGGCAAAATCATCCAGTCCAAGAAGCTTTGAAAACATCAATATATATATGTATAAACAGTACTCTTTACCTTAAGACCATCATTATGTGTTTATATTGCTGTGATATCGCTATGGCGGGTACGCATATAGCGGGCGTCGCTATAGCGAACTATTATGTGACGTCATAGTTTAGGACGTCATAATATCTACTTCAAATGAACAAACTGAAGAATCTCCTTGACGAGATAAAAGTACTAAAGACTCATTGCTGAATTTTTTTCTTTTTATATTATTTCTTCGTCTGTAAGAAACATTTTTTCTGTTTTCATAATATATATATGCAAGACCACACACTCTCCGCAACGAGTGAATATATACGTCCACGCAATAAATGAGTGCTTTCTGATTCGTTAGAAAAACACAAGTGTGTGGTCTTGCTTTTACCACATACTTTCCGTATTTGGTAGAGGTCTATACAAAGATTTTATAAATTTTGATATTTTTTGCAAATACCGGGAACTTTTCAGTTCGCCATGACAAGGGGATTCCCATAAAAAGTAGTTCCGGCTAGTAGGTAAATACAACATTCAGTATTGCACATGTACAATACAGAACGTTGTTTTTCATGGTCTGAACATTGCTTGTATTACTATAACAAGATTCAACAGGTATGTGATATATATATATTAAATTGAAGGTTGAGAGTGTATATTACACTAACTGTTGATAACGTTTCAAGTTCTTGCAAATATGTATGGGTTCTCATTATCACAGACAACAACAACAAGCATGGACTACCATCTTAGCTGTTTATATCTCATAACGAGGTTTCACAGTCGGTACATGTAATGTTAGGAATGATATAAAAACTAACGGAACGCAATCATCAACACTAACAGACACAGGTACCTTGGCCTCAGGTTAACAGAGGTCCTTGAAATTTCGTTGCATTGCGTGAACTTGCTTTTTTGGCTAGCGAATCTTTAGAGAAGAGGATTACCAGTCGAACCAGTACGATTTTACAGAATGACAATCAAAGGCCATAAAAGATACTGCTTCGTACTTTTACACCAAAATGTCGGAGTTCGCAGATCATCGTAAAAACTGAAGTGAATTAGTGACAATAGACTCTGTAAAAACCATAACTGGTCTCTTATTGCAAAGTGTAGTTTGTGCGAGACTAAAGTTATCAAATTACTGAAAGACAGTCCCGCGATAAAATATTTTCAACCCCTTAACTTGTATCAAAGAATGTGTCAATTATTTCTGGACAGCCTTATATTAGTATTTTCTTATGAAAATAGAGGAGCACTATGTAGTGATCGTTAGTGTGAATATTGTAACAAGTAAAAACCTCATAAATAGTGTAAAACCAGTATTTCACGGAACCTTAAATAAATAAACTAAATGTATTTTACAATGAAAATAAAACGATAATAAAACGATAATAAATCAACTATCACTATCTGTTGTACCCCCCAATCACTCAATTATCGTGTAAAATAAAGTTTAGGAACCATTGAAAGTGATTATCAAGCCTAGTGATCAGTCAAGCGCCATCAACACGTGACCCTTCACTCCTACCGATCAGTTACTCGCCATAAACACGTGGTTCTTCACACTTAGTGATCAGGCACTACCATTAACACTTGGTTCTTCACACTTAGTGATCAGGCACGCACCATAAATACGTGGTTCGTCACACTTAGTGATCAGGCACTACCATAGACACGTGGTTCTTCACACTTACTGATCAGGCACGCACCATAAACACGTGGTTCTTCACACTTAGTGATCAGGCACTACCATTAACACTTGGTTCTTCATACTTAGTGATCAGGCACGCACCATAAACACGTGGTTCGTCCTGCACCAATTTGTTATTTAAACTTTGTGATCAGTCCCGTACCAATTTGTTATTTAAACCTTGTGATCAGTCCCGTACCAATTTGATATTTAAACTAAGTGATCAGTCCCGTACCAATTAGTTATATAAACCTTGTGATCGGTCCTACGTCAATTTGTTATTTAAACTTTGTGATCAGTCCCGTACCAATTTGTTATTTAAACCTAGTGATCAGTCCCGCACCAATTTGTTATTTAAACCTTGTGATCAGTCCCGTACCAATTTGATATTTAAACCTTGTGGTCAATCCCGCACCAATTTGTTATTTAAACCTTGTGATCAGTCCTACGTCAATTTGTTATTTAAACTTTGTGATCAGTCCCGCACCAATGTGTTATTTTAACTTTGTGATCAGTCCCGCACCAATTTGTTATTTTAACCTTGTGATCAGTCCCGCACCAATTTGTTATTTAAACCTTGTGATCAGTCCCGCACCAAAAAAAAAGATTTTTCAAGCTTTATATTCCACGCTCCATAGCACGTTTTTATCCACTATGTGATCAGTCGAGCGCTAAAAAAACGTTGTTCTTCACACCTAGTGATCAAGCACGCACCATAACCACGAGGTTTTTCACACCTAGTATATTATTCACGCGCCATAACACGTGGTTTTTCGCACCTAGTGCATTATTCACGAGCAGTAAGACGTGGTACTTTACACCTAGCTATCAGTCACGCGCTATAATACGCGGTTCTTCATCTTAGTGACCAGTCACGCTCCATATACACGTGGTTTCTATCAGAACGCAATGCTTTTGTCTCATATATCGTACAGTTCTAATGTTGTTTGGTTTAGATTTAGAAACAAAACTGACACTCAGCCATCAATCTTTGAAGTAAATGATATTGCTCTTCCAATTTGATTGTCGCCGCAAGTAAATGATCTGGTGATATTTCAAATCAAATTGAAATTCCAATGAAGGGCGTTCTATGATTATTCATGACGCTTAAAAAATTTCATTTGGATTTGAACGTCGACCTTTTCATAAATTCAACTTTCCAGTCCGACATCAACATTGCTGCCAAGCTTGGAAAAGGCTGAGTATCGGAGACTACATGTCGCTTCAATATGGCACTTTGTCAATAATGTGCAACTTTGGTGAAAAAGTGTCAATGCTATGGGAAGGCATTAAATGACTGTACAATCTGATACAGATTGGTAGTAAATAGAGAATTATACATGAAAATTGACATGTTTGATTATATCTATTATATTTCAATAAGAAAAAAATCGATACACCATATTTCACATGTTTGGTTGAACATTCCATTAACATCACTTTATAACTACGTGTAGCCAGAAGGGAAAAAATGGCATCTACGTTTCTTTGAACAAAGACGAACTGATAAGCATGTCTGTTCACGTTGGCTAAATTGTGTAAAATTGGGGAACTACAGGTCAGTAGAATATACTTTTGATAATTATAATATATCTCATATCAATAATTAATGTTATATTATATTATACTTATACTACATCCTATTATATTGACATTATATTATAACTTTGTGGCGTTCGTTCGTTAACTGTGTTCGCTGATGCTTACTGTACAATGCGAATAAAATGCTTCGATAAGTAATGCTGGAACCAACCCCTTAACAACACATTAACACAGTGTCTGAGAGTGGCTTCCGTAGGACAATTAAGTAGCGTTTATTGTAAATTCCCCAAGAAGAAATATATAACACATAATGTAAAGTACCTATAGCAGTTACATTCATCCCCTTTCCTACGGTTATACTCCTCCTCTGGCTTGCCTCCTTTCCAGTTCAGATGAGGAGATGGAGACGTCATTGGCGATTGAATTCCCATATGAAGCCATTAAAAGGCATGGAGTATTAAGCTTAACCATAACGTATTGTATATTGTTCAAGGGAACCCGGACATTCAGGTTCACTGACATATGTTGGCAATCAAACTAAATGTATTACTCTATTTTCGCAGTTGATCAAGCTCACTGAAGGCTTTTAATTACAAAGGTTTCAAAATACATCAGTCTAGAAATAAAACGCTCCTACGGTCCTTAAACATATGGATTTAGGGGTTTAGGATGGTCTGACATGGCCCGACATATACGTGGGAGTTGTGTGCCAAATATGGGCGAGCTGTCTGATAAATACATTGGTTATTAATAAATACGGTAGAATCGTCCAAAAAATAAGGGTCTTTGAGTTCTGATAAATACAGGTAGTTAATCTGTCTAATACAGGATGGGGAGCTTTGGCGTGACAAACACTAAAAACAGTTGGTTATTTTAAATTACTTTGGCTAATTTAAGAGGTGACAGAAGGTCACAATGAACTCTTTAATTGTTCTGAGTTAACCGTTGTCTGATGAACGATCCATCCCCTATACCTGTAGTATTTGGAACATCATCATGATATATCATTGTAATGGCATGACACATCTGCTGATAACTATGCCTTTCAGGGTTTCTTAAACTCCTTAACAGACTTTTGGTCTAGGTTTTTTTCTACACGTGCAACGCAGATCGCTACTTTCAAGTGGTTTCAATACAAGTTCTGGTCCAAAAACTCCATTCTTTACTCAGCAGAAGAATATGGCAGCCGTAAAAAGGAAACATGATATCGTACTGGGATACATTATAACACACCGTTGACGGAAAAGCACACGGGACATATCGTTTGTGTTTTTCATCATCTACGCACTGACATTTTGCGACTCCCTTAGGGACTATCCGTACTTACAACACTGAATTACCGCTGTTATTGTTCGGCCCTCGATACCATCCTATTACCCTAAGTACTATCCGTACTTACAACAATGAAGTATCGCTGTTGTTGTTCGGCCCTCGATACCATCCTATTACCCTAAGTATTACCCTAAGTACTATCCGTACTTACAACAATGAAGTATCGCTGTTGTTGTTCGGCCCTCGATACCATCCTATTACCCTAAGGACTATCCGGACTTACAACAATGAATTACCGCTGTTATTTTTCGGCCCTCGATACCATCCTATTCCCCTAAGGACTATCCGTACTTACAACAATGAATTATCGCTATTATTGTTCGGCCCTCGATACCATCCTATTCCCCTAAGTACTATCCGTACTTACAACAATGAAGTAGCGCTGTTGTTGTTCGGCCCTCGATACCATCCTATTACCCTAAGGACTATCCGTACTTACAACAATGAATTATCGCTATTATTGTTCGGCCCTCGATACCATCCTATTACCCTAAGTACTATCCGTACTTACAACAATGAAGTATCGCTGTTGTTGTTCGGCCCTCGATACCATCCTATTACCCTAAGGACTATCCGTACTTACAACAATGAATTACCGCTGTTATTGTTCGGCCCTCGATACCATCCTATTACCTTAAGGACTATCCGTACTTACAACCATGAATTACCGCTGGTATTGTTCGGCCCTCGATACCATCCTATTCCCCTAAGGACTATCCGTACTTACAACAATGAATTATCGCTGTTATTGTTCGGCCCTCGATACCATCCTATTACCCTAAGTACTATCCGTACTTACAACAATGAAGTATCGCTGTTATTGTTCGACCCTCGATACCATCCTATTACCTTAAGGACTATCCGTACTTACAACAATGAATTACCGCTGGTATTGTTCGACCCTCGATACCATCCTATCAGTTTGTTGTAGCGTTCCTTCAGCAGAATCGCATGGTCTCTTATATTATTGACAATAAGACAATTGTATGGAAGTGTTCCTATTTTCGTTGATTCAGCTTTCCAAGTCCAGCCGCTTGGTTACAATGATCCCGTCAGCACTGCCACTGGTCTTATTTCTAACCAATGTTTGTTTACCTCTGAGGAACGAATTGCAGGTTTTCGTGTTGCTGCCTTTAATCCGGCTTGAAAAGAAATCCTGTTAAATCATCACAATCCTGCCAGATTTCATGAAAAGTCTTTTATCTGGCATTTGCGTTTGCACCATAAAATATAAGAATGTTAGCAAAGGTAAAACTCTAATATGTGCCGTGCTGGTTCACGTGATCTCCCCTCTTAATGATTAAAACTTTGATGTAAAGTGTCAAAATAACGAAATGTTTTGTCTTATTAATTGTTTGTTTGCCTGTTTATTTTTCAGCTAAACATCTTACTTCCTTTATTAAAACCCCAAGCACATCTTGATAGTAACATCTGATTTCTTGATGAGTGGCATTTGACGTGATTTTTACATTTAACATAGGTTATAAATTGTGCTTTTAACTTATTTTCTTTTCTTTGATACGCCCGTTAAGTTGTTTTCATTATTCCACGGTTGACGCTGACTCTTTGGCAAATACTATTTCCCACTAGTTTCTCTTTTATTCAAAATTCTGTCCAATCTTTTTGCTTGTTATATGCTTCCGAATAGTATTCTGCTTTGAGGCACCTCACCACATCTGACTGTAGCCGTGCCACTTTATACAGTGTCGTTAATAGTGGTTCAACTACTGTAATCAGTAACATTCTTCAATGATCGTGGTCGCTTTACTTGTTTTACTTTGCATGGGTGTTTCGTGTTCCAAACACTAAGGAAACGAAGTTTGACGGAGAAACAAACATATTCACATTATTTAGCCATGTGTATTCCTTTAATGACACGCAACACGAACTATTCTTACAGTACATGTAGTGAACCTAACGTTACTCTACAATAGTAGGTACAATACCTCAAGTGAATCGGAGTGGTATACGTGACAATGGGTATTCAGCGTTTTGGTCATTTATTGATCCGGAATGAACCATTTGTTATCCTCCACTTTTACAAATTTTACAAATCGGCTTTCTCAAGGTCACTAGGAACTATTCTTACGTGAAGTTTGGAATAATTTAGAAAGAATATCTCGATATTTCATAATTTTGTCCAGTTTATCTGCGATCCAATGCTTGGCAAATCGTTGGGTGTTCATGCATTTCAGAGCAGTGAATACATACAGTTGTCTATCATTAGCACAGATCACAAAGAAAACAAACATACATTTGTCATACAATGTAAATTTAATTGCAAAATCTGTTTGCATTGGATCCGTTTAATAACTAGTAGCCTGGTTCATTTGGGTGTAATCTCATCTGTTCTTTTGCTGAATTCATTTCAATGACTGCTGTCTACAAACTGTTCATTTTAAAAGCAACGGCCTTCAGTTGAAAGTTGTTGTTCTAAGAAACTGTAGTTATTCAGGAAGTTGGACTGTGTTGAATTCGGTAATTATACACATGAAAAGAGAAACAATACTAATAAAACCAACTTTTGATGTTGCACAAATTCCATTTCTCGATGACATATCCGCAGCTAGAATTTCGCTGACGAAGCAACCTTGAATATGTAAGTAGACTCATTGGTATTCAAAACTTTTCAAAACTTTTCACCAGATTATTTGGAAAACTGGAGTGAAATTATACCGTGTCAACTGGCGCCGATCCTGGTCGGATGTGCACTTGTCTACTGTACATTTTCTGTTTCTCAGAGCAATTCTTTCGTATTTCGTTTGGGACTTTCTTCACACTTCTCGTGAGTCGTTCATGGCAGATCTGTTAAAGTAGGTGTCAAAATTTAAACATTTTCAACATGTTTATTCTATGAAAAATCCCAAAGTTTACGTTTTGATATATGAATAATGTTCCTTTTTATGACAGTTAACATGACGTGAAAAACGTGACGTCAATAAAATATTCCTCATTCCACACATGGATCTTCTGTATTTTTCTATTTCATCAGCTTCATCGCGTCATAATGACATCAACGATTGCGCACCACACGGAACAGATTTTGATTTAAATTTGTGTTCAACAATAAAGTGGTTTTGCAGAATAACAAAATATAATTTAGCAGCAAATATTTTCCAAATAGAAATACATGTAGTTTTCAGCATGTGCCAATAACTCACATCTATAAATTGCGCCATTCTGTACTCAGACATGATGATAGGTAGGAAAGGCGGTCGGAAGGTAATTAGGGGCAACGTAATTAGATCATCATCGTTGTACTTAAGAATCAATGGAAGTAGGTGTCAAAGCATTAACTTTCTACTTCATTAACACTGCACCGATAACATTTCTAATCGCGTCAACAGAGGCCATGTTATTCATCATATCATGAATATTTCACGACACGGGACGCATAGCCAAAGCGTCATTGTGAAATGTCAATTATCTGTGACATTCAGTCGAGCGGAAGTAGAACATAAGGCTACTTCCGGGTGTCAGACACGTCTATCGACAGGTCCAATTATATGTTAATTTCCTGTTAGTAAGGCCAATGTCAGAATCGGAGATAATAATAAATAATTAACGGATTCGGTTTTGAGACCTTTCCAATGTTTATCGATTCAAATAATTTCTCGATTGATCAAAATATCACTATCAGAATTTTTTTTGAAATATATATTTTTTTTTAAATTACATCTATTTCATATTTGTAAGCATTCGTATCACTTTATAGAGTTAAAACTTAAGTAAATCAATAGCCTAATTACATGATAAGACACATGGTCGCAATGTGCACAGTTTCTTTCTGGAACGTTTATGTCTCGAAGTAGTCACCCGCCACGTAAAAACAGCAAAAACTATGATAACGAGAGGGAGAAATTCTTTTTTTTTTCTATATGAAGAACTAAAATTGTGCCGTAGCGAGATACTAAAGGGATCACTCACACTAAATCCCTTTAATCATTAGGTAGGGAGTATTTCCAACATAACAAACTCCAAATCGACGTTACGTGCATCGCCACCAATTTGATATATATTACCAGTTTCGTCAGTAAGATCTGTTCATCTCGTTGAGGTCATGACCTTTGCTATACCTTCTACATGAACATTTACTACTACAGCCACCCAATCGTCAATGTAAAAAACACGAACCTGGGTACCATTGATACACAGCACACGTATGCATATGATATGATAACGAGGTTATATTTTCTGTTGTTCCCATCTTGATCAGGCAGCAAATCTAAATCTGATACCGTTAGAGAATTTCAGTCGGGAATTGGATTTGACGTCTCCAGATGATCGATCCCTTATTGAACGTATGACGAAAAGTGTACAAATTCTTAATTCCATTATTTCTTATTCGCAAGAAACGAAACGAAATTAAAAAGAATAAAAAAAAAAGAAATGTACTTAATTCATTTCTCTTAGCTTTCTTTCTGAATTTGAAACGTCAAAATTCCTAAGGAACCATTGTTTGAGATTGTCCGACACATTTCTATTAGTTATGAGATTGTTTCTGAGTAACATAAAATGGTAAATCCTCTGTTCAACTCGTCCCAAGGTGGGAGTGAAAAACATCCTCTAATCTAGCGAGGTAGACTAATAATACCCGAAAGTGAAATGATGAAGACATCGATAGATATCCCGCCGGATTGTTATTCCAGAAGAGGGTAATAAAATATAAGCAATTTCTAGGGTGTTTTCACGGCTAGGGTAATCCATCTTTCTAATCAATAATAAAGTTTAAAATATAAATAAACTGTTTTTGTGCAGGAATAGTTTACTCACTGTCACACTAAATATTTCGTGAAATATATCAAGTGAGACATTACGTAACACAACATTATCAACAGCGTTTCCATTGAACACGCTTGCCAAAGGCACTCCCAAACCGTACCTATTCCATTGCTATAGGAGTAACGTTTTTACAGTTCAATATTGTTTCTGGAACATTAAACAATTATGCGGATATCAAATCGAGAAAATGGAAACGTGGTCAGAATAATCAGCTATAGAAATGTCGTTTGTGGTTATTCGGTCCCTCGGAGCCAAAAACATTCGGAAGCTTTTAACTTATTAGCCTCATGTGTCGTTATTGATACATGATATATGTGAATATGAATTACTTGATGACCGGAAAGGTCAATACAAATAACGACGGACATTTTCGGATAATCCGGTCAATTGCGTCGCTTGTTAGCAACAGAATACGGCGGGCTATAACCAATGATCTTTTGACCGTTATGGTGTTGCGAGTGATTAGCTCTATATCCGTGGAAACTGGAGTCCTTGCCAGGGAACGGTCAAGTGTGCGGTCAGTGAGCAGCACACTGGTCGGTATTACCATACACAGCTCCCACGACCTGATCGTTGACTAGCTGTCGCTCACGTCTGTCTGAACGCCTCATTAGGACCAGACCGGACACACTCAATAGCACGTCCAACATTTTCTCACCAATTCCGCAATAAATCGCGTTATGTAGTGACGTTGTTTAATTGATACCGTATTACTTTTTGGTCCCTACGACTAACCAAAAATTCGATAGGTCCACTTCCGGTTCCGGTTGTGTTAGTCCGTGTCGTTCGTGTATTGATATTCTCAATAATATTGATTACGAACATGGAATGAAGCAGATCATGATAAACTAATTTACAATGCAAATTCATTTCTATTTATGCATTAATACAAAACAATAACATAAGATTGGTATTTTGTATGTGGTGCTTGTCTTGAACTGTTGTGATATAATAGTTTTAGGAGTCGAGGCGGGGGATTCATTTGCGCTATGGTACATATGGAAATTCAAAGTGGTTATTTTTGTATTCTGATGAATAGAACTGTTTGTAGATTTGGACGTGGCCTGGAAGGGTTCTTAGGTTTGCGGGAATGAGGATTTTTGTACATATTGCTTTACCTGTAGGTGTACAACTTTGTAGGGAAATACAATTTTTTCTGAATGGTTTTATTTTATTCATGTGGGATACTTAGTCTATATATATATGTGTGTGTGTTTGTGAATTATTGGTTAATTGTTTGCCCAGAGGTTTTGATCAATTGTTCCCGCCAATCATATAATATTAGTGATTTGTTTGCCCCACCACTTATATAATATTAGTGATTTGTTTGATTATAATATGTGGTAACGGAGTGTGTGTTGATGCCAGATTTTACTAACGTTTTGGCGTGTTGATGAGTATGGCACTTTGGCAAGGTTGGATTTAATGAGTCACTCATCTTCCCATTAGATTGCTGAGTGTAAGACTTTTTTTGTGATATGCGTGTGCCAGTTTACTGTTGAGTAGTCTATGAAGTACAATGTCATCTTTGCGAAAAGTCTCGTTGTACTGTTTATTATACGTCTGGACAGTCATTAATACAGGAAGAGGGCTGCGTACAAACTGGTTACTTGAGGCACTCCAAATGTTACGGGCTTTTGTATATTGGAGTGTATGTATTCGAGCACAGCTGTTTGGGCGCGTTGTGTTAAGAAGTCAGTGATCTATGTAAGTTCATTTGGTACTAGCATTTATTCCGGACTTTGACAAAGGCTTTGGCAAAGTCCATATCAAGCTGTTGTAAAATAATTATGAGTTACGTTTCACTTGATCGTGTGTATACCTTTGTAGTCTTCTAACATGTTCCATGGTAGCATTGGTGATCACGTGGTAAGGGGTTGGTTGCATGACATCATGTGAGAGACAAGGTACTAAAGTTTGTAGAGCTGTATGCGTCACCCTTTTTATGTTTATTGGTTTCATGTTAGCATGTTTCCAGTCATTTTATAGTGTTTCTGTGTAAACTGTTTTGTGAGCATAGATCTCTTTGAATCTTTGAGTATTTTGAAATGTATTTGGTCTGGTCCTGTCTTTTCGTTGAGCTTTATGTTTTGAATATTTTTTACCTCTACTTTTCACGTTAAGTAATATCTGGTATTTTTGTGCTCTGTTCTGTCGTAAAAGCGTCTTGGAATCGTTCGTTTAGGTGGTATGATCGTTTTGGTTTCTGAATCTTTTCATTTCAGCTTTACGTAAGTGCGCCAGTGTTTGTGATTTGTTCTTGGTTTCGAGAGACGTTCAAGTTTTTTTATGAGGCGTCAAAGTGAGTGATTGATCCAGGAAAGAATGTTAGTGATTTTGTATGTTTTTATTTCAATAGATGTTTGAAGTTTAATTTTTGATGCATCCCCCTGGTCTACTGCATCGGAGTTTATCTATAACTAAAATATGTTGCTTGGGTGAGTGAATGTTTCAGCTAGTAATGTCCCAACTTGCCTTGTACTACAAGTATATATATCTAGATACTAAACGTGTTTCCTGATGTATGTTTTCGTGTTTGGTGATTGATGGCAGTTTTGTGAAGATGAAGTTTTGGATGTGTTTCCTTACCGTATATTAAGGGATGTATCTGTTTTGCCGTGTTGTGTTGATATATGTACACTCTATGTGGTATTTTGTAGGGTGTTTAGGGATATATCTATAAACAATCGATGTGGTATCTTGTACGGTGTTTAGGGATATATCTGTTCTGCCTTGTATTGTATTAATATATGTACAATATATATTGTATCTTTTAAGGTGTTTGTGTTGTGTTGATATATGTACACTCTATGTGGTATCTTGTAGGGTGTTAAGGGATGTATCTATATACAATCTATGTGGTATAGTGTAGGGTGTTTAGGGATTTATCTGTTCTGTCTTGTATTGTATTGATATATATACAATCTATGTGGTACCTTGTAGGGTGTTTAGGGATTTATCTGTTCTGTCTTGTATTGTATTGATATATATACAATCTATGTGGTACCTTGTAGGGTGTTGAGGGATGTGTCGGTTCTGTCTTGTATTGTGTTGATATATATACAATCTATGTGGTACCTTGTAGGGTGTCGAGGGATGTATCTGTTCTGTCTTGTATTGTGTTGATATATATACAATCTATGTAGTACCTTGTAGGGTGTTGAGGGATGTGTCGGTTCTGTCTTGTATTGTGTTGATATATGTACAATATATATGGTATCTTGTAGGGTGTCGAGGGATGTATCTGTTCTGTCTTGTATTGTGTTGATATATATACAATCTAAGTGCGGTTTGTAGAAGCATTCACGTGTAATTCTTATTAGGTTAGGTTAATTTGAGTTGCTATTCTGTTAGGTAGGGGATTTTAATGTTGTGCTTCCCTTTATCTGATATATAATACGACTGTTATTAAATTACCGGAGTTTAAACATTTAATGCTCACCCACTGGGATTCCTAAATTTGTTTCGAATTCTGTAAACTATATCTATATTCGTTGATGCATGCGAGGAGGACTCTCCTCCGTGGATTTGTCTGTATTTGTGGGATATTTTCTGTAGACTGTGTATCAGGTTATGGGCAATTATTTGTAAGTTGATACTGGTTTGTTAAGCTATATGTTTGTCTTGTTTAGTTTTTTGTGGACTTGGATTGACGTTTATTGAAGCGATACATCAGGGTTATTGTTAATTTTCTTGGTTGTGGTTGTTGTTGTTGTTTCACGTTCGGTGGTTTTTTTTGGATCAAGTGCGGATTCAGGGAGAGAAGAACAATGGAGCGCCAAATACCTCCACGTTAACTCGACACTAGCTTTCTAATTTCACCATTTTGTTTTTAAATAATTGATTATTCTAATCCATACATTAGCCCGTATGCTGTTATATATTCTGGCGATCAGCTATGAGTCTGTCAGACCATACTTCAACGGTTTACGTTGAGGCTTTTCCAGATATATGCAAAAAAAATCGCACGTTAAAGCATATTCAAAGGAAGGGAAGATAGCACTAGCAGTTAAGACAGGGGGAAGTGTTAACCTTGATAAATATGCATTACAGTTACTTTCCCTACTCTTTCAATAAAGTGTTTCGATGCAATTATCGAACAGAGACCAAAATTAGTTTTCCCTGAGTGGTATCAATAAAGTGAGAAATTGCATTGTACCAATTATCGAAATTATTTCATTTCTTCTATTCTGATTTTTATATTAGATTAACGAAATAATTCGATCTTCTAAATTTGATTGCAGGATGACAGCACTGTGTGTAATATTCATCCGGATTGCGTATTTATACCATAGGCGCCTGGGTTGTGGTCCGCTACAACAAGCGCCTGGGTTTTGATCCAATGCCATATGCGCATGGTCGTGGTCCACTACGTACTACAGATGCTTTGGTCGTGGTCCGCTTTAATGTACCACAGGCATCTTGGTGGTGGTCCGCTACAACAGGCGCCTGGGTCGCGGTCCACTTCTACAGGCGCCTTGGTCTTGGTCCGCTTCGATGACCATATGCGCCTTGGTCGTTGTCAACTATTAAAGGCGCCTGGGTCGTGGTCCGCTACAACAGGGACCTGGTTTGTGGTGCGCTTTCATAGGCGCTTTGGTCGTGGTCCACTCGGGAGAGAGAATAGAACTAGAAATTTAGGGCGCTTGTTAGACCACACTTAGAATATGTCTCTAGTGTATGGAGTCCATTGATTGAGAAAAACTTGTATGAACCTAGATTGACTGAAAGCATGTTTCAGTGGAATATAAGTACTAAATAGTAGAACAAGAGGGCATTCTTACAAACTGTTTTTAAAAACACTGTCAACTTGATATAAGGAAATATTTCTTTACTTTCCGTTTTGTTGATATATGGAAAAGTCTTCCACAGGATGTCATTGATTCATCTATTGTTACACTGTTTGAAATTGATTAAGATGAGTACTGTTAACGTGAAAATATAACTTTTAATTTTTAGTTTTAAAAACTGTTCAATTGAGACTTGAAGTATGTTTAATGTAAATTGTGTTGTATGTACTGATATGAATATAGAGGCGTGTAGCCTGCGTCCATAATGTATCATATTAAATCATATCAAAACTACTACAGGCGCCTCGGTCGCGGTCCGCTTCAATGTACCTAGGCGCCTTGATCACGGTCCACTACAGCAGGCGCCTGGGTTGTGGACCACTACAACAGGCCCCTGCGTTGTGGTCCGCTACTACAGGCGCCTTGGTCCTCTACAATGTACCACAGACACCTGGTCGTTGTCCACTACAACAGGCGTCTGGGTCGTGGTCCACTACTACAGGCGTCTAAGTAATTCTTGACTAAAATACATAGTGGTGAACATTTAAAAGTATCCTACTTCGGGGCAATACATAAACTTGGATGTTCTTGGATGCAAATATTCTTAACATGCTGATATCCAAATTTTCCAGCCCTGTCCAAAATTGTACATAAAGTCCTATCACTACCCTAACACTTGATTACATAAGATGTGCATACGCTTACAGTTACAGAACTATTGAACCTACCTCATATCTTGTAAATTCAATTACGTGATCATCAAAAAGACAAAACTCTAAGACACTGGCACTGAACCTATCGGGAGACAAGATGCACAGAGACGTACCGCCACAGTATAAAGACGCTTCTGTCACTAAGCACAGACATACCTGTAAGACGGGAGATCCTTAATCACCTGGCGGATAAGAGTCAAAGATGTTGTTAACTTGTTTCTCTCCGTCTGTTTTCTTAGTACATGGACAATCCACCTCCACGTCTCTTCCTGATTTTAACTAGGGTTAACGGAAACATGTTAGGGAGACACAATTAAAGAAAAGGGACAAAACCCAAAATGTTGTAATGGAAGCAAAAACGCTGGGTTGGCTGACTGAAGGCAAGGCGGATCTTTTTTTTATTATTTCTGTACCCAAATAGGGACACTATTTAGATAAATATCAATGATCTTTATACCATACAATCAATTCTAAAAATGTTTGTTCATTTTTTATAAACAGATACTATCCACTTTTCATTTCTATTACAAGCTGGTATTTCGGGCGCGTGGTTCTATACATAAAACGCGAAATACTATCAGGGTCACGTAGGCCCTTGAACCGGCGTTACTGTACCCTGAAAGGGACACTTTGGTATTTAGCTAATATTTGGGGATAATTATCAATATCAGCAGAAAAGTATAGATATTTCAAATATTTTAATGTCAAACGGGGTCTGATGAGATTTCCTCTCCAAACTAGCATTAGTTGTGATAAAATAGACTTTTGAAAATGATAACCAAATAAATAGTCGCACGGCACGAAAATCGGGAAAGTTTTGTTTTGGTAATCATTCTTGCCTTTAAATTGTCAATATAATGATAACCAGCAGCCAATAAAGCTTATATCCAGTTAAGTTTTCATAAAAGAATTATCAAATCAAAACTACATACATAAAAGTGCCCCGTTTTGTGAACTGTACCGTTTCGGTGCAGTGACGTTAGATATATAGAAAAAAAAACTTTTAAGTAAATAGGAAGTTGTTCATAAAAAAAGTGATTTCAAATTTAAGTCAACGATTGTTGAGCTATGTGTAGTCATGTTCGATAGGCTGAAGTACAGGGTATACGGAGGCTACTATTTATATGTGGACATTTGTTGGCAAACGTCTCTTAACTATCTGCTTAAAACATCCATCAGATTTTGTACTTGGCTCTAACTTGTTCCCGTAGAAGTGTCAGTATACTGGGGGAAAAAAACTTTAAGCGCACTAATTTAACGAACTTAAATTCAGGCACATTATCGAATTTTAACAGATTAGCGAACAATGATGAATTAGCGCGCCTACAAAACATGTAGCAGTGTATAGGAACTTTAACGGGCGGAGTCATAATCTAGCGCAGTACTTTTAAAAGTCTGAAAAGCGCTAACGTAAGACTACCGCTAAAAATTGTACGTTACAGTAAACGATTACAAAACATGGAACAGACGTGTGGCGACGTCTTTATTTGATTACATTATTGTTTTATCATTCTCTGACCACTGTCGATCTAGATGTATCCCTATTAAACTTCTGTCTCGTTGCAACACTTACAGGACGTTATGTTGTACCCGCGGACTCGACGGCATTATTTAACTATTTGAAAGACATCGGTATTTTCTATAGACTTTGATGTCTTTTAACCCACTTTACCCTCTTTGACGTTATGCATAAATCACATATTCCATATATTCTATTAATTATATTTTTGTTTATTATTTTAACCCCTTTTTTTAAAAATATTTACACATACAATGCGAATGCTTTTAAAATATGCATGTTTATCAGATTTTATCTTCGCTACTCTCATGTTTGTTGAATAAAATAAATAGATAAATCGCCATGGCCCTAAATGACCACAGTTGTCGATGGGCCGTTAAACACAAACAAACAAACAAAGCCCGAAACCAAGCGAACTCTAATACTGTAGCGCTGGAGACGCCAATGCCACATCCCGTTGCCAAACTAACTTCTACAGAATGTTGTGCACACTTGATACCAGTAGAGGCGAGTAATATTTGAAAGCATTGACTATATGAATGGTCGATAGCATTGCAGAAATACAACACCAAGTAATGAGCAACGTGATATCTTTAAATTGTCGATAATTTTGCAGCAGACATACATGTATTTGTTGTTGGTCAGGGCCTCGTTTTACTTAAACCTTTGTCAGCTTCATGGCAACCTTTTGCTAACTTTTCACCCAGAATAACTTCGAAATCATTACAAGTATAACAGCATGAGCTGATGTTTGATTGATGTTTCAATGGTCATCTATAAACACGGAACATAATTGTACGAAAATATGCTCATGATTGAAGAATAAAACTAAAATATATGGTTTTGGAAAATAGTGTACACTTCGAGGTTAAGCCTGTTCAACGCGAACTTGGCAATTGCCGAACAGACTGAAAAGATGATAAGTCTGGTCTCCTATATCCTCTGATCATCTTAAAACGTTTTCTCGGACAGTGCAACTAGCTCCGGAGAGATCACCATGTATAGAAGACTTGATGGTAAATCGGTAATGCATATAGCCACTTACCATAGTCGTTTAGCATTTATGACGGCGCGTGCACATGTTCTAGTGACCACGAGATACCGCGGCGTCTCCATATTGCGATCAGGTTTTGATGTTTTGGCAAGACACATGCTCCTAGCTATATATCGTTCTTGAACAATGCTATTGATAAGTATCATGTCTGGCCATTGTGATATTAAAACGGTACGTATTTATTTTTGGACAATTTCGGAAAGTGCTATGAATTATATGTTATTCTACAACATTGGTGATGTAACGCTACTTTTCACTTTTCGATAGCCATGATTTATTAGACAACAGACCATGCACATGTAACGCGTTCCAAAATCTATCCCTATATCTGAATAGGATCCTAAACAAAGCGCAGCACTGCCTAATGGTCCTTGAAATGAGCCAGTACTCGTTACCGACCAATAAAAACACGTGAATATCAAATATATCATAAATAACCAATTCATTGTAAATCAACCCTTCTATTAGGTTGGTTTTCACAGCAAGCATCATACATGGTGACAGGACAGACCTCTGGCATGACAGGCTCTGGCTAGGCGGAACAACCATGAGGTGACAGATCCGCCGGACATGTGTTTACATATGCAGTGAACAAAGTAGAATTAGGATTATAATTAATCAAGATATTTTTGTAATTAATTATTGAATACATGACAAGGATTATAAAATGTAATCGAAGTGTTTAACAAAGGGTGTACCTAGTTATGGTTTCCACAATAACGCACGCACTTGTTGATTTACCGACACTAGAATATGACAAATATGTACGGCACTAACTGTTATTGTCATAGATTATTTGCAAGACATGTCTGCGGACTACATTTGTATGTCATCGTTAAGCTATGTACTTACATAATATTGTTATACCACCATGTATGTCATCGTTAAACACCTTAACACTTATTAAAGCTATGTACTAACATAATATTGTTATACCACCATGTATGTCATCGTTAAACACCTTAACACTTATTAAAGCTATGTACTAACATAATATTGTTATACCACCATGTATGTCATCGTTAAACACCTTAACACTTATTAAAGCTATGTACTAACATAATATTGTTATACCACCATGTATGTCATCGTTAAACACCTTAACACTTATTAAAGCTATGTACTAACATAATATTGTTATACCACCATGTATGTCATCGTTAAACACCTTAACACTTATTAAAGCTATGTACTAACATAATATTGTTATACCACCATGTATGTCATCGTTAAACAGCTTAACACTTATTAAAGCTATGTAAACATAATATTGTTATACCACCATGTATGTCATCGTTAAACAGCTTAACATTTATCAAAACTATGTACTAACATAATATTGTTATACCACCATGTATGTCATCGTTAAACAGCTTAACACTTATCAAAGCTATGTACTAACATAATATTGTTATACCACCATGCAATCACGCCAGGACAAAAACGAAAGTCAAAAGTCAATACGAAAAACAAAACAGAAACAGAAAGCTTGACACACCAAAACAAAGAGGAAACACAATACGAATTTCTACAAAATCCAGGAGTGAAAAAAGTGTGTGTCTGTCTAGGACAGAAGTCTTCACTCTTTCCCCATTAAAACCATATCCAACACGGCAGTATTGTAGATGAGAGAAAATGGATGTTGTTTAAATCAGATCGAGAATTTCGGGAATTATTTCCATCTACTTTCAAAACTTTTCCTACAAAAACGTAACGTACCCGGTCTCCTACTGTTTTTTCCTCAATAGTAAACTACCACCAACTCCCTGCTGTTGGCTCATCAGTAATAACACATCACCCACTCCCTGCGTGCATTTCCTCAGTAGTAAGTAGTAACACACCACCCACTCCCTGCGTTCAGTTCCTCAGTAGTAAGACACCACCCACTCCCTGTTTTATGTTCCTCAGCAGTTACATACCACGCACTCCCTGCTTTCAGTCCCTCAATATTAAGGAGTAACACACCACCCACTCCCTGCTTTGAGTTCCTCAGTAGTAAGTAGTAACGCACCACTCACTCACGGATTTCAAGCCCTCAGCAGTAACACACCACTCACTCCCTGCTTTCAGTTCCTCAGTAGTAACACACCACCCACTCCCTTCTTTCAAGCCCTCAGCAGTACCACACCACCCACTCCCTGCTTTGTGTTCTTCAGAAATAGCATACCATCCACTACTTGCTTTTGGTTCCTCAGTAGCAACACACCACCCACTCCCTGTTTTGTGTTCCTCAGTAGTAACACACCACCTACTCCCTGTTTTATATTCCTCAGTAGTTACACACCACCCACTCCCTGTTTTGTGTTCCTCAGTGGTAACACACCACCCACTCCTTGTTTTGTGTTCCTCCGTAGTAACATATCACCCACTCCTTGTTTTGTGTTCCTCAGTAGAAACACACCACCCACTCCCTGTTTTGTGTTCCTCAGTAGTAACACACCACCCACTCCCTGTTTTGTGTTCCTTAGTAGTAACATATCACCCACTCCTTGTTTTGTGTTCCTCAGTAGTAACACACCACCCACTCCCTGTTTTGCGTTCCTCCGTAGTAACACAACACCCACTCCCTGTTTTGTGTTCCTCATTAGTTACATACAACCCACTCCCTGTTGTGTTCCTCAGTAGTAACACACCACCCACTCCCTGTTTTGTGTTCCTCAGTAGTAACCCACCACCCACTCCTTGTTTTGTGTTCCTCAGTAGTAACACACTACCCACTCCCTGTTTTGTGTTCCTCAGTAGTAACCCACCACCCACTCCTTGTTTTGTGTTCCTCAGTAGTTACACACCACCCACTCACTGTTTTGTGTTCCTCAGTAGTAACACACCACCCTCTCCCTGTTTTGTGTTCCTCAGTAGTAACACACAACCCACTACCTGTTTTGTGTTCCTCAGTAGTAACACACCACCCACTCCTTGTTTTGTGTTCCTCAGTAGTTACACACTACCCACTCCCTGTTTTGTGTTCCTCAGTAGTAACATATCACCCACTCCCTGTTTTGTGTTCCTCAGTAGTAACGCACCACCCACTCCCTGTTTTGTGTTCCTCAGTAGTAACGCACCACCCACTCCCTGTTTTGTGTTCCTCAGTAATAACACACCCCCCACTCCCTGTTTTGTGTTCATCAGTAGTAACACCCCTCCATATCCTTGTTTTGTGTTCCTCAGTAGTAACACAGCGCCCACTCCCTGTTTTGTGTTCCTCAGTAGGAACACACCACCCACTCCCTGTTTTGTGTTCCTCAGTAATAACACACCCCCCACTCCCTGTTTTGTGTTCCTCAGTAGGAACACACCACCCACTCCCTGTTTTGTGTTCATCAGTAGTAACACCCCTCCATATCCTTGTTTTGTGTTCCTCAGTAGTAACACAGCGCCCACTCCCTGTTTTGTGTTCCTCAGTAGTAACATATCCCCCACTCCCTGTTTTGTGTTCCTCAGTAGGAACACACCACCCACTCCCTGTTTTGTGTTCCTAAGTAGTAACACACCGCCCACTCCCTGTTTTGTGTTCCTAAGTAGTAACACACCGCCCACTCCCTGTTTTGTGTTCCTCAGTAGTAACATATCCCCCACTCCCTGTTTTGTGTTCCTCAGTAGGAACACACCACCCACTCCCTGTTTTGTGTTCCTAAGTAGTAACACACCGCCCACTCCCTGTTTTGTGTTCCTCAGTAGTTACACACCACCCACTCTCTGTTTTGTGTTCCTCAGTAGTAACATATCCCCCACTCCCTGTTTTGTGTTCCTCAGTAGGAACACACCACCCACTCCCTGTTTTGTGTTCATCAGTAGTAACACACCTCCATATCCTTGTTTTGTGTTCCTCAGTAGTAACACACCGCCCACTCCCTGTTTTGTGTTCCTCAGTAGTTACACACCACCCACTCCCTGTTTTGTGTTCCTCAGTAGTAACACACCGCCCACTCCTTGTTTTGTGTTCCGCAGTAGTAACACACCACCCACTCCCTGTTTTGTGTTCCTCAGTAGTAACACACCACCCACTCCCTGTTTTGTGTTCCTCAGTAGTAACACACCACCCACTCCCTGTTTTGTGTTCCTCAGTAGTAACACACCACCCACTCCCTGTTTTGTGTTCCTCAGTAGTAACACACCACCCACTCCCTGTTTTGTGTTCCTCAGTAGTAACACACCACCCACTCCCTGTTTTGTGTTCCTCAGTAGTAACACACCACCCACTCCCTGTTTTGTGTTCCTCAGTAGTAACACACCACCCACTCCCTGTTTTGTGTTCCTCAGTAGTAACACACCACCCACTCCCTGTTTTGTGTTCCTCAGTAGTAACACACCACCCACTCCCTGTTTTGTGTTCCTCAGTAGTAACACACCACCCACTCCCTGTTTTGTGTTCCTCAGTAGTAACACACCACCCACTCCCTGTTTTGTGTTCCTCAGTAGTAACACACCACCCACTCCCTGTTTTGTGTTCCTCAGTAGTAACACACCACCCACTCCCTGTTTTGTGTTCCTCAGTAGTAACACACCACCCACTCCCTGTTTTGTGTTCCTCAGTAGTAACACACCACCCACTCCCTGTTTTGTGTTCCTCAGTAGTAACACACCACCCACTCCCTGTTTTGTGTTCCTCAGTAGTAACACACCACCCACTCCCTGTTTTGTGTTCCTCAGTAGTAACACACCACCCACTCCCTGTTTTGTGTTCCTCAGTAGTAACACACCACCCACTCCCTGTTTTGTGTTCCTCAGTAGTAACACACCACCCACTCCCTGTTTTGTGTTCCTCAGTAGTAACACACCACCCACTCCCTGTTTTGTGTTCCTCAGTAGTAACACACCACCCACTCCCTGTTTTGTGTTCCTCAGTAGTAACACACCACCCACTCCCTGTTTTGTGTTCCTCAGTAGTAACACACCACCCACTCCCTGTTTTGTGTTCCTCAGTAGTAACACACCACCCACTCCCTGTTTTGTGTTCCTCAGTAGTAACACACCACCCACTCCCTGTTTTGTGTTCCTCAGTAGTAACACACCACCCACTCCCTGTTTTGTGTTCCTCAGTAGTAACACACCACCCACTCCCTGTTTTGTGTTCCTCAGTAGTAACACACCACCCACTCCCTGTTTTGTGTTCCTCAGTAGTAACACACCACCCACTCCCTGTTTTGTGTTCCTCAGTAGTAACACACCACCCACTCCCTGTTTTGTGTTCCTCAGTAGTAACACACCACCCACTCCCTGTTTTGTGTTCCTCAGTAGTAACACACCACCCACTCCCTGTTTTGTGTTCCTCAGTAGTAACACACCACCCACTCCTTGTTTTGTGTTCCTCAGTAGTAACACACCACCCACTCCCTGTTTTGTGTTCATCAGTAGTAACATACAACTCAATCCCTACTTTGTGTTCCTTAGTAGTAACATACAACCCACTCCCTGCTTTATGTTCTGCAACAGTAACATGTCAACCTTGCCTACTTGTCACAGCTGAATTAGAATTTCTGCTTATACAAGGAACGGTTTGATTGACGCTGATCCATCATAAGGTATTCCCTAATGTCTGGATTTCAAAGTATGTCATTGTTTAAACAGGCGTTATGTCATAGATATAAAGTGGCGCACCCACTTTCCTTTATTTCAAAGCAGATATTATGACAGGTGTCACATGAGGTGCAATAAACTCTTGACAACGTCATTTTTGTTCGTTATGCTTGCTTTGATATCTCTGTCGTTCCTGCTTGTGATTTTGATAACTGGACTAGTTGTTCTGACCACACCGCTCGGCCGAGCAATGGAGCTTTAATATGTTTGTGTACATTGTCGGATTCGTTTACGATACATTGTGTGGTTTCTCAACTATTTTTTATTTGAGCATGTAACTTACACTTTCTTAAATTGAAATCTTTACATACACAGTTACTTGACATCCGGTTTGTATCTTCTGCAATTTTTTTTTATTTTTATTGAAAAAAAATCCGTGTGTGTTGTGAAAACCTCAGCCTGTCTGCTTTAACTTTGGTAACCAAGAGGTTGTATTCTATATCCTGGTTAGTGATATTAATCAAAATCCTGTTTTTAAACCTTTTGACCCCTATAGGTCCATTAATAGGACTGAGGTCACAATTAAATGCTTCCGGGTTCAGTACCACAACGAATGAAATCCCTTAGAAATATAGGTACTTTAGTAAAAACTATACTATGCCTCTTAGAACTTGGTGTTTGTGTAAAAGTTTGGTGTTCAAATACTGTGGAGATATCAATCTAACAATTTCTGTGTCAAATGTTTATATTGTGCATTTATTTTTTGGTGCAGGGTGCTGTGTGAAAAGGCCTGTGTTTACCTCTACCCCTGACCCGGAAGTCTATTTTTGACATTGGTGACACATGCAGACGATTATCTCAAGAAAAAGGCCAACATGCTATGTTGAAATTTTGATATTTTACTCCCAAGATGTTGCTCTTGACCAGGTTAGATGGAAAGTTGGCTATCGGATATTGGGAATTTGTTATGAAATTAAATGTTACAATGAAACATATAGTAAAATTAATTGTGGTCTTAGTCCTATATGACTGGTCTAAAAATGCATGTTTTTATTTCTCAGATCCGTATTTTTTGACCGATTTCGATAAAATTTGGCATGATTATTCTATACTGCATCCTTGATTTTTTGAATCAAATAGTTTTTATAAAAAAGTTAAATTTGATTAAAAATTAAAGTTTAAATTCATTTTAATTTTAATTTTTTAATTATTTTTTTAATGGCAGAGTGTTTAAATATAGACACTTAAATTTGCATATTATGTGGTTTTATGTATTCCTACACCTGATTTTTAAAAGTAAAAATGGAGGAATTCTTTGAATTGTATCAATACAGAATATTAGAAAATTCAGTTATCAGTGCAGAAAATGGAACATGTAGAATCTGGCAGGGACCATTAACAAAGAATGGAAAATATGGACTGATTAGTTTCCGAGATCCCAGGGATTTGAAATGGAAAAAAAANGCTGATGCTGACCTGGGGGTCAAATTTAGCAGGATTTATGGCCAGTTTAACCTTGTCGTGTAGGGGTCATATTTAGCAGTATTTTGATAACTTATCAACAATTTTAATGTAGCAGGATTTTGCTAAGGGGACAGATAATAAGGTAGTCAAGTTTGGGAGTAGCAGAGTAGATTGGGGGAGTTGGAACAGAGGAGTAGAGTTAGTGAGTTGGAACAGAGGAGTGGAGTTGAAGAGTTGGAATAGAGAAAAGGTTGGGTTAGGGAGACCGAGTTTAGAGGTCTAGAGACAGAGAGGAGAGTTAGAAAGTTGGAGAAGTAGGAAGTTAGTAAGAATAGTCGTTTTAGTTGTAGTCTTAGGTTTGTGTAGTCTTGCCGTGGATTAGTTTAGAGTGAGGAGATTGAGTTCACAATGGTGAACACTTGTATATCATATGACGTATTAAAATACTTGTGTTGTAAATAAAGTGTAAATATTAATGTACTTATTGTGTTGTTCAATTAATTTGAACTGGTGGCAGCGGCGGAATTGTTACAGAAAGTAACACGTTGGGATATTATAAAAACGTAACACTGGTGTACAGCGGTGGGATTCGAACTTCAACACGTGCTCTATGAATAAATGGTGATATTGTATTTAACACATATCCTTTGGAAAGAATGTTACATTGTATTTGGATTATACAATTAAACACGTCATTGGGCCAAAGATGGTGACAAACACAGTGATGTGGTTTATTTTGTTACTTGTGAGTATTCATTATTCAGTCTGTAATTGTGATGGCAAAAATGCTACGGCATGCATTGTATATTATTTGCATACAACAGAATGTCATCTGATGGGGACAATTCGTCGTACATTCGGATATATTGGAACTTCAGAATTAATTAAACTGTGGGACCCTGGAATATAAGGCTAAAAAATAGATTGTTCTTTTGCAAACTGACATCCGAAACGAATAAACTGAGAGTGAAACTTGAGGGTGATTCGTCGATGGCACTAATTCAGGACAGAATGGAAATGATAAAGAAAGTGCCGAAAGTAGAAATTATTTCCGAGTTTAGTGAAGAAAACTTGTAGATTCTGAATACTGAAATGAGAGTAAGATTTTGGATAAATGATCATGAATTGTGTGAGGTTTCAAAATAAAGCATCGCCCAAGATTGAGGACTGATTATAAGTCTTCGTTGTTCTGACGGGTTTGACGATTTTGACAATAAGAATCATCCATCTGATCAATGCTTGAACATTTTAGAACTTTGTTTGGCTTTCGATGCATAAATGACGTGCCAACTTCATGTAGTATGAGGAACGAACCAGGGAATTAGTTCATGAGTACATGAAATTGGACAATTGGGTTAAGCCTAGTGTTAAAGTTCTGTTAATTAAGTTGTCAATGAACAAGCTTGTGTTGATCTTAAGGAGTCTTAGCACAAGTCTCGCTGGTTCACGTAGGCGAGTTGTTCAACAACTATACAAGTCTAAATCTGACGGAGCAGAGTAACTCAAGCTTCCAAGTATGGGACCCTGGGTCTGATCTGGGTGGGAGATCAGCATCGGAGAAATTAATGGAAAGTTGTTGGTGGACTTACAGAGTACCAAAACACCGGAGAATAAACCAGCAGGATGAATTGACGGATACGGAGGTGCCGAGATGGCAAGCGTGCAGAGTGAGGATTATAATATTGGAGATATATTGGGAAGTATGCATGAAGAGAAGTATCCGGTTAGAGATATCGTCGCTGTGGAAAGTCCAGTAACGGAAAATCTGAGACCTTCATAGGATTTATTGTTTTGAGAGAAGTGTTTTGTAAAAGAAGTTTATCAGCTGAAAACATCCGAATTAGTTAGTTTTACCAGCGGTGTTAGTTTCAAGTGTAGTCATTTGCCTCTAATGTGCAGCTCATTTTGGGGTTATGAAGACCCTTGCCAAAGTGAAAACTTATTTTACTGGCATGGAAATAAGCGGGTTATCACTGTGTGGCCACAACTTTGTGCAGTATGTGGTTAATGAACGCTCTAAATAGAAACCTAAAGGTAAATGTGGTTCGTATTTGGTGGGCCCACCTTTGGAAAGAGTGGCGATGGATAATTAGACTACTGCCAGAAAGTATGTCTGCCAATTCAACTAACCATGGGAATAAATAATAGTGAAAATATGACTTGGAATGTAAATATGTGAATTACCTCCGATAAAACTGGATATTACTTATGAGCATGTGAGAAAGCATTTGAAGAAAAGTGCTGAGCGACAGAAGCGTAATTACGACACTAGAAGTGAGTCGCATAGTTACGAAGCTGGATTTTGTGTTTATATTCTGGACAGTGCTAGGAAAATCGGAAGATGTCATAAACTTAATCCAAATGTATGGAAAGGGCCAGTCTTAGTCACAAGGAAACTAAGTTCTTTGTTATATGAAGTAAAAATGTCAGAGAAAACGAAACCTCGAGTGGTTCATTACGACAGACTAAAACCATATGACTGTTACATCATTCCAGACTGGATTGCAAATCTGAAGGCAGAGATGAACAATGCGGGTGAAGTTTGTGTTGACACCGGCCAGGCAGGTAGTGTAGATAAGGAACTGGTGGACATACAGAAGCCTGCTCACAAATCACATAATGACAGGGGAACACTGAAGGGTAACCAAAGAAAAAGAAAGGTTAGGATACATAAGACAAATTGTCAAAGAAAAGGCAACAGAACCCGGAGGCCTCCAGTCAGATTTGGCACTGAATAACTGTCAAAATGCCGTGTTGGCCGTCCAAGGAAACAAATCTGTTCCTATTCAAATGTTCTGACGGTGCTGAGTTTGACTTGAAAAGACCATCAAAGAAGAGATTTCCAGCGTAATGATGGGTAGTTGATTTCATGGTCAATCCAACATGTTTCTAGAGAGCGTGTTGGTCTGTCAGTGTCAGGTGCCTGCACGCAATTATTGAAGAATAAGTACGGAAGTGGCTAGGTTTGACACCACATCGGGAAGTAAACAGCTTTTAAAAACAACATTAAATTTGCTAAAAGGAAATAAAATTTGCTACATTAAATCTACTGAATCAACCAAAACAGTTTTATTCAGAACCTTTGCAAATTTGGCTCATACCTGATATGGATTTAAACTGTGGCGGATGCAAGAAAAAGTTATCATCAAAACAGAGCCTTGAGAGACATCTCAAGTAATTTTTAAATTTTAGAAAATCAAACAGCATGGCATCGAGCACATTCAACCCTTGTACTCCCGTACAGGATGAGAATGTGGCTCAGTATATGGGAGTTGATGAGGCCATACGAAAAGTGTTGATGGGCTTCTCGCCTGTGAGCCCTATCGGAGTGGACAACGGCCAGGCATGGACAGTGGAGGACCTTCCCCCTCTGTCATCAAAAAGAGCCCTGCCAGAAGCCTCACTCAATTACAATGGGTGTGATGTTTCTAATAGACTCAGCGCCATAGAGCAGGAGTTACGGGAAATCAAAGAGTCCCAGCGGGCATTGCCGGGATTACTCCGGGATGCCTGGTCAGATGAGACAAAATCTTCGGCAGAGTTTCATCGGAACGTAGCCCTAACTGTAAAAAAGGACATCCAAAAGGTACTCACGGCGGTGAAACTTCTAAAGGACTCTCCACATGGAGCACCTCCACTCTTTTCAAGTATGTGGGGGATTCTCCAGCACATGACAACAGAGCTGGAAATACTTGCAGATCCAAATGGAAAGGTTCAATACGTTTCATGCACCATAAAGTTCTCTTGTAAAGTGAGAGAAAATACGATAATTGTTTAAAATTGACCATAATAATGTCAATTTAATGACACGATAGGATTGTGTGGAGAAAAACAAATTGTGTAAAATTGACCATAATAATGTCAATTTAATGACCCTGAGAGATTGTGTAGGAAAAAAAAAACAAATTGTTTAAAATTGACCCTAATAATGTCAATTTAATGACACGGAGAAATTGTGTAGAGAAAAAAAAAAAAAAATGTGTAAAATTGACCATAATAATGTCAATTTAATGACACTGAGAGATTGTGTAGGAAAAAAAAAACAAATTGTTTAAAATTGACCATAATAATGTCAATTTAATGACACGGAGAAATTGTGTAGAAAAAAAACCCCAACAAATTGTTTAAAATTGACCATAATAATGTCAATTTAAATTCTGTGAATTAGTGTACAAGGAAGACAGAAAATGTTGGTCAAGCGAATGACCATAATAGCAATCAGGGAGTGTGATGGATTTGGAAAGGCAAAGACACAGACGCAGTTTGACCAGCAAGATAGATAACGGCAGCAACCATTTGAAGGCAGACTGGGAGCTGTGGCAAAGGGAATCTAAAAGGTTCGAAACTGACCACAATAATGTCAATTTCAACTGAAATAGTTCCATTCTCAACAGAAAATTATAGCATTAGATTTAAAGTACTTCTGAAAAGTGTAATGTGTGTACTAGTACCTAAGTTTTAGATTAAAAGGATTAACTTCAGTGATTTTGTAAGTGTTTCATGTACATCAGTATTGGATTAAAAGGATTAACTTCAGTGATTTTGTATGTGTTTCATGTACATCAGTATTGGATTAAAAGGATTAACTTCAGTGATTTTGTAAGTGTTTCATGTACATCAGTATTGGATTAAAAGGATTAACTTCAGTGATTTTGTATGTGTTTCATGTACATCAGTATTGGATTAAAAGGATTAACTTCAGTGATTTTGTAAGTGTTTCATGTACATCAGTATTGGATTAAAAGGATTAACTTCAGTGATTTTGTATGTGTTTCATGTACATCAGTATTGGATTAAAAGGATTAACTTCAGTGATTTTGTAAGTGTTTCATGTACATCAGTATTGGATTAAAAGGATTAACTTCAGTGATTTTGTATGTGTTTCATGTACATCAGTATTGGATTAAAAGGATTAACTTCAGTGATTTTGTAAGTGTTTCATGTACGTCAGCATTAGATTAAAAGAATATAAAGTTTTCTTGTAAAGAGAGAGAATATACTATATTTGTGTAAAATTGACCATAATAATGTCAATTTAATGACAGTGAGATTGTGTAGAGAAAAACAAATTGTTTAAAATTGACCACAATAATGTCAATTTAAAGTTCTGTGAATTTGTGTACAAGGAAGACAGAAAATGTTGATCAAACGAACGACCATAGTAGCAATCCGGGCGTTTGATGGATCTTGAAAGGAAAGAAACAGATACAGATTGAACAACAAGAAGATCACGGCAGCAATCATTTGAAGGTAGACTGGGAGCTTACTAAACGCAGAGTGAATCTGTTACAGTTTTGGACTTACCTTACGTGAATTGTAAAAGAAGAAAACAAAACACCATTTAGAATTTTAGCAAGAACGCAAAAAAAAAAAAATAAGAAGAAAGAAAGACTCATGACAGAAACTAGAGAGACAAAACGAAAGGACAAACGTTTTTTGGGAATGAATATGACTTTATCAAAATTCTTCTCAAATTTTTACGTTGGATTAAAAGAACTGTGCTTACATTGATTTCCATTTACGCGTTCTCTGTGAAGTGAAGAAAACTGCGCCATAGACACGTTAGACTTTTCTTATGCTATAACGAGAGTGAAATCCATAATTAACATGGAAATTGTTTTCCAGAGGATTAAGAGAACTCTGCCAACAATAATTGAAATTTTCTTATTTACTGAATTTTAATGTCAATTGTGTTTTTAATGTGTGTTCAGGACGGAATATAAGCATGCTCTCAGGAGTTCGCATAAACAGGTGGGAGATAGTGTTACGAATTTAGTAGCCGTTTAATTGTTCAAAGTGTACAGATGATTAGTTATGCATTTATTAGCCTTGGCTCGTGGTCAGTGTCAGAGTTTTATTTGAAGATAGTAGCTAAGTAGCCGTAGATAATTGTGCTTTTGATATAGTTTAGGATCTGTACATTAGTGTGACCGTCTGTAGTCTAGGTGGGGGAAGTCTAGTATGTGACGTAGTGTCTGTGCCTCCGGAGCCGGCTGATGCTGACCTGGGGGTCAAATTTAGCAGGATTTATGGCCAGTTTAACCTTGTCGTGTAGGGGTCATATTTAGCAGTATTTTGATAACTTATCAACAATTTCAATGTAGCAGGATTTTGCTAAGGGGACAGATAATAAGGTAGTCAAGTTTGGGAGTAGCAGAGTAGATTGGGGGAGTTGGAACAGAGGAGTAGAGTTAGTGAGTTGGAACAGAGGAGTGGAGTTGAAGAGTTGGAATAGAGAAAAGGTTGTGTTAGGGAGACCGAGTTTAGAGGTCTAGAGACAGAGAGGAGAGTTAGAAAGTTGGAGAAGTAGGAAGTTAGTAAGAATAGTCGTTTTAGTTGTAGTCTTAGGTCTGTGTAGTCTTGCCGTGGATTAGCTTAGAGTGGAGAGACTGAGTTCACAATGGTGAACACTTGTATATCATATGACGTATTAAAATACTTGTGTTGTAAATAAAGTGTAAATATTAATGTACTTATTGTGTTGTTCAATTAATTTGAACTGGTGGCAGCGGCGGAATTGTTACAGAAAGTAACACGTTGGGACATTATAAAAACGTAACAATAAGCTACAATATGATGTAAAAAAAATGATATGGCTCGAAGTTTGTCTGTTAAGGTGTCATTAAATATTCGATAATGATATTGTATTAAAACGAGCAAATACAAGTACTTTTATACCTTTTTATAGGGATTTTTATGATGTCATTCGGGGTTTTTTTGCTTGGTTGTCTTTCATGTTCCTGTTGGATTTCGATTTTTGGTTACTGATACTAAATAGACAGACATAATTGGACTGATTTTTTTATTATTGTAGTTCGCTTTTTATTTCATTGCTTTGCACATAAATCTAATTTCATACCATATTGTTTTTGTTTACTATGATAAAATAAAATCTTTACAAAATACAGTAATCAGTCATCCGAGCAGTATCTTATAACTATATACTGCGTGTGTACAAAAGCAATCAGACCGGTGTCTGATGTATTACATTGAAACAAAATGAGTATGTAAAATTAAAAACAAATCTGTCTGTATTATATATTTAGGCTACCAAAATATTGCTTTTTATCAAGGCTAGACGTCTAAATTAAACTATTTCTTTATACGGTTTAACCTCAGGGGGGTGTTCACCGTCCATGGGTTTTTTTAAACCCAGATTTATCTCTGGTTTCATCTTTACCCTGTGTGTTGAAGAGAGGTAACTCCTTTCAGAATTTCGTCAAATACATCGTATAAAGCTGTTCAGTAGATACCGTGTTACTTTGTTAAACATTTTACACGATGTTTTATCACACCCAAACTTCAGTATATCCACGGAATTAGATTACTAAGTCCGTGGTATGTCTAATTAAAATTAGCAAATTGTTCATATATCTTAATTATATTTTATGGGTCAAAGAAGTAATATAGACGGTAAAATCCCATATAACATAATTATATTGTACATACACCGTACAAGAATCTTTGAGAGAAACATCATGATTATGGTATTTAACATTGAAGACTAAACGGAATACTACCATTACCTTGTGATAATAGTTTCATCCTCTGAAATAAGTATGATCTATTTCATTTTATTTACTTATTTGATATCGCAAATGTACAACTTACATATACAACTTACCATTTTGCAGTGTTAAATTATCAGCAATGAGATAATTGGGGGAAACAAATAGACTACGGTGCCTGTTGTTTAAAATATCAGCCTGTCTGTTTAAACTTTTTCTAACAAAACGTCATATTTTAGTAGGGCCAGTAATATTAATAAACAAAAACAAGACCACAGGCAACTACATGGCGTTAAATAAAAGATATCCGAACATGTCATACCGGTGGTGATGAGTACAATATGCAAAAATATTAAAAGATAACAAAGAATGCGAAGAAATCACGAGAAAGCAAGGATACGTCATCGTCAACGAAAAAACGTTTATAACTCATCCCCAAGACATAATATGGATATTGAATCACGTGAATTACAGCACATGGATATTCATAAGCAAATCAAAACGGAAATAACAGCAAGCAGCTCGATCAGATTGTGATTAGGAGGTTTGTGAAATGTCGAAGTAAGCAGAGGAGTAGTGATCATAAGCTCGTCATTGCTAGTTCAAGGTTAAGTTGTGCAGGCAGGTTGACAAGATTCATGTATTTATCGATTTCAGGTGAAAATAATACGTGTCACTAGGCAAATACATGTCCTTTGAAGATTACAAAGGAGCGACACCATACTTCAAAGCCGGTACTTTTTTCGGTTTCGCTGACGATTCTTTTGATCTACATCAAAGTGTCGCGCAAGTCTACATCAACAATGTTGCGCGTACAGAGACTTATATTTCGTGAGGGGTGCAGTGTAGCGTACGAAAGACGTGACCAGATTAATGTACTAAGTACGTGAGGGGTGCAGTGTAACATAGGACAGACGTGACCAGATTAATGTACTAAGTACGTGAGGGGTTCAGTGTAGCGTAGGACAGACCAGATTAATGTACTAAGTACGTGAGGGGTACAGTGTAGCGCATGACAGACGTGACCAGATTAATGTACTAAGTACGTGAGGGGTGCAGTGTAACGTAGGACAGACGTGACCAGATTAATGTACTAAGTACGTGAGGGGTGCAGTGTAGCGTAGGACAGACGTGACCAGATTAATGTACTAAGTACGTGAGGGGTGCAGTGTAGCGTAGGACAGACGTGACCAGATTAATGTACTAAGTACGTGAGGGGTGCAGTGTAGCGTAGGACAGACGTGACCAGATTAATGTACTAAGTACGTGAGGGGTGCAGTGTAGCGTAGGACAGACGTGACCAGATTAATGTACTAAGTACGTGAGGGGTGCAGTGTAGCGTAGGACAGACGTGACCAGATTAATGTACTAAGTACGTGAGGGGTGCAGTGTAGCGTAGGACAGACGTGACCAGATTAATGTACTAAGTACGTGAGGGGTGCAGTGTAGCGTAGGACAGACGTGACCAGATTAATGTACTAAGTACGTGAGGGGTGCAGTGTAGCGTAGGACAGACGTGACCAGATTAATGTACTAAGTACGTGAGGGGTGCAGTGTAGCGTAGGACAGACGTGACCAGATTAATGTACTAAGTACGTGAGGGGTGCAGTGTAGCGTAGGACAGACGTGACCAGATTAATGTACTAAGTACGTGAGGGGTGCAGTGTAGCGTAGGACAGACGTGACCAGATTAATGTACTAAGTACGTGAGGGGTGCAGTGTAGCGTAGGACAGACGTGACCAGATTAATGTACTAAGTACGTGAGGGGTGCAGTGTAGCGTAGGACAGACGTGACCAGATTAATGTACTAAGTACGTGAGGGGTGCAGTGTAGCGTAGGACAGACGTGACCAGATTAATGTACTAAGTACGTGAGGGGTGCAGTGTAGCGTAGGACAGACGTGACCAGATTAATGTACTAAGTACGTGAGGGGTGCAGTGTAGCGTAGGACAGACGTGACCAGATTAATGTACTAAGTACGTGAGGGGTGCAGTGTAGCGTAGGACAGACGTGACCAGATTAATGTACTAAGTACGTGAGGGGTGCAGTGTAGCGTAGGACAGACGTGACCAGATTAATGTACTAAGTACGTGAGGGGTGCAGTGTAGCGTAGGACAGACGTGACCAGATTAATGTACTAAGTACGTGAGGGGTGCAGTGTAGCGTAGGACAGACGTGACCAGATTAATGTACTAAGTACGTGAGGGGTGCAGTGTAGCGTAGGACAGACGTGACCAGATTAATGTACTAAGTACGTGAGGGGTGCAGTGTAGCGTAGGACAGACGTGACCAGATTAATGTACTAAGTACGTGAGGGGTGCAGTGTAGCGTAGGACAGACGTGACCAGATTAATGTACTAAGTACGTGAGGGGTGCAGTGTAGCGTAGGACAGACGTGACCAGATTAATGTACTAAGTACGTGAGGGGTGCAGTGTAGCGTAGGACAGACGTGACCAGATTAATGTACTAAGTACGTGAGGGGTGCAGTGTAGCGTAGGACAGACGTGACCAGATTAATGTACTAAGTACGTGAGGGGTGCAGTGTAGCGTAGGACAGACGTGACCAGATTAATGTACTAAGTACGTGAGGGGTGCAGTGTAGCGTAGGACAGACGTGACCAGATTAATGTACTAAGTACGTGAGGGGTGCAGTGTAGCGTAGGACAGACGTGACCAGATTAATGTACTAAGTACGTGAGGGGTGCAGTGTAGCGTAGGACAGACGTGACCAGATTAATGTACTAAGTACGTGAGGGGTGCAGTGTAGCGTAGGACAGACGTGACCAGATTAATGTACTAAGTACGTGAGGGGTGCAGTGTAGCGTAGGACAGACGTGACCAGATTAATGTACTAAGTACGTGAGGGGTGCAGTGTAGCGTAGGACAGACGTGACCAGATTAATGTACTAAGTACGTGAGGGGTGCAGTGTAGCGTAGGACAGACGTGACCAGATTAATGTACTAAGTACGTGAGGGGTGCAGTGTAGCGTAGGACAGACGTGACCAGATTAATGTACTAAGTACGTGAGGGGTGCAGTGTAGCGTAGGACAGACGTGACCAGATTAATGTACTAAGTACGTGAGGGGTGCAGTGTAGCGTAGGACAGACGTGACCAGATTAATGTACTAAGTACGTGAGGGGTGCAGTGTAGCGTAGGACAGACGTGACCAGATTAATGTACTAAGTACGTGAGGGGTGCAGTGTAGCGTAGGACAGACGTGACCAGATTAATGTACTAAGTACGTGAGGGGTGCAGTGTAGCGTAGGACAGACGTGATCAGATTAATATACTAAGTACGTGAGGGGTACAGTGTAACGTAGGACAGAAAGGACCAGATTAATGTACTAAGTACGTTAGGGGTGCAGTGTAGCGTACGACAGACGTGACCAGATTAATTGTAGCGTAGGACAGACGTGATCAGATTAATGTACTAAGTACGTGAGGGGTGCCGTGTAGCGTAGGACAGACGTGACCAGATTAATGTACTAAGTACGTGAGGGGTGCAGTGTAGCGTAGGACAGACGTGACCAGATTAATGAAATAATTACGTGAGGGGTGCAGTGTAGCGTACGACAGACGTGACCAGATTAATGTACCAAGTACGTGAGGGGTGACCAGACTAATGTACCAAGTTCGTAAGGCGTGACCAGACTAATGTATTTAGTAAGTAAGATGTGATCAGATTAATGTACTAAGTACGTAAGATGTGACCAGATTATTGTACTAAGTACGTAAGACCTGACCATATTAATGTATTAAGTACGCGAGATGTGACCAGATGAATGTACTAAGTAAGTAAGACGTGACCAGATTAATGTACTAAGTAAGACGTGACCAGATTAATGTACTAAGTAAGTAAGATGTGACCAGACTAATATATAAACTCCGTAAGATGTGACCAGATTAATGTACTAATTACGTAAGATGTGACCAGATTAATATACGAAGTACGTAAGACGTGACCAGACTAATGTATTAAGTACGTGAGGTGTGACCAGAGGAATGTATTAAATAAGTAAGATGTGACCAGACTAATGTATTAAATACGTAAGATGTTAACAGTGTACGTGAGGTGTAACAAGATTAATGTACTACATACGTAAGAACCTAGAATTTCGAGGATGACTTTCCCAAAGCTAAAGATAAATATACTTTTTTCAAACCTAGCAATGAATATACAGACGTGACCAGATTGATGTACCAAGTACGTGAGGGGTGCAGTGTAGCGGAGGACAGACCAGATTAATGTACCAAGTACGTGAGGGGTGCAGTGTAGCGGAGGACAGACCAGATTAATGTAGTAATTACGTAAGATGTTAACAGTGTATGTGAGGTGTGATAAGATTAATGTTCTTCAATGTAAGTAAGTAAGATGTGACCAGATGAATGTACTAAGTTAGTAAGATGTAGCCAGACTAATGTATTAAGTACGTAAGATGCGACCAGATTAATGTACTAAGTACGTGAGATGTGACCAGATTAATGTACTAAATACGTAAGAACCTAGAATTTCGAGGATGACTTTCCCAAAGCTAAAGATAAATATACTTTTTTCAAACCTAGCAATGAATATAAATGTATATTGTCCTATACCTAATAATGAATGTATTTGTGGTTGATTTCTCTTACGTTTAGTTTGAAAATACAGCTAATGTGTCATGGGATTTATTTTGTATCAATTTCGTTTACTTTTTTATGACTATTACAATCTAGTCAGCCATCCGATTTGGTATATATCATCCTATTGTCATACAAAGCATCTGTATAAATAAAGCAATACGACAAAGGTTTACACACAAAAAAGTATTTAATTGGAACAAAACAACTGAGAAATTTAAAAATAAGAACTCAGCTTGTCTCCGATTACCAAGAAAATGTTTTATAGATACCAATCGACGATGTCAGGTGTGTACAAAGAGAGGCAACTCCATTTAAATTGACATCTAAAAAAGACACCATGCTGTGCATGGTAACATAATATATAATAAAATAATTCGAAATAAGGAAGAAATAAAAATCGTGTTTTTCAGTTTAATGACTTTCAATTCCTTGCATTTTGAAGGGAGGTATGTGGTTTTTTTAGTTCACTCGATATCTTGCTTACGCTCCAGTATAAGAGACAACCTGATATCCAATCACAAATGTCCTTGTCGACAACTTCTGGGGGATAAATCAAGAAGATACATAAAAAAACGCATACAGATTGGTGAACACTTTGAACACTCTGTGGATTTGGCATGTGAAAGTTTTTTGAAGGAATGCCAATGGAAATCAGCAAGAAAAATCAGAATTGATTGTTCTGGAAGAGTGTTAATTTGTGAATGACCATAGAGAGATAACATATAACACTAACAGTCTCTCAGAAACATGGAAAATTACTGAGGAATTATAGTATAGAAGTGCATAAACGATTCAAAATATGAGTCAGTTAACTTGATAGCGAGATAACTATCATGATAAATCGACTTGATTATCACGACAAGACCGCTCAGGGATATAAGTATCTCGAATCAAATTAACTGGTGGCAGAAATTGTCGCCATACATCAGGAAGAAAACAATGAAAAAAAGTCTCGGGAGCTATATACCAACCCGAAATTCACCTTCAGGAATGTTATCGAGCATTTCATGGAATATGCCGTTAGGTACATATTTTTGATAATATCAATCATCTTTATTGATTAAAAATGTGTATGTCTTCTCGCTCCTTAAAAAATGTTTTTGAAAAAATCATTTTAACATAAATATGTAGCCGGGTTCAGGTGCTACACAAATTCTTACAAATCACGAAGAAGCAAATTCCTAGTTATTCAATCGTTTTATTGGAGTCGAAAGACCCTGCAATAGCACAAATAAAACGTATAAGCACATATTCAATACATAAAAGATCTACATTATACAATGGACATAAAATTAGCTTTACATAAAGATACACCATACCCGTAACGGTTGCAATTATTATTACGAATTTAATACAATACATTTGAAACACTTGTACATGATAAATTATAGAATTTACCAATTTTGCACATGAACTATGATAATTACGAGATAATTAAATAGTGCCTTATATTAACAATACCTACCCTATCGCTCCGACAGGGGTCTAATGATGATAGCTCTACGTATAATATACGTTGCCTACATAATAGGTCTATGGTTCTGTTGAAAAGGAAAATAACAAAACTTAATATATAGTAAACATGTTTAGCAAATTACTTTTAAAATACTTTAGAGTGAATTACAGTTTCCATAAAAAGATAATGGAAACCACACCCAAAAATACGTTTATCAAAGACAGATATTTTAACTTCTTCAAATATTTTAACAAATGCAAACATACTAATTCCATAAAGGTTACTCTAAAATATAGTATTTCAAATAGCTCAATACTAATATGTTTCATACACTTACTCTGAAATTAGTAGAGTTCTGTTCACCGCAGTCGGTATAATATATGTCGGTATAGGTTTCTATGTCTGGTCTGGTCTCTGTCCAGTGCGGGAGTGAAGATACAAGACGTACAAGTGCACGAGCTGACATGGGATCACGTGACAAGACATTTACATAACAAAACAGCACAGGTAACAAACACGTTGACCAGACAAACGGTTGAACGAGTAGGAGAATCGGTATATAAAAATAGTTAAGTACGTCAGACATACGTACAACTTAAGCATTCTCACTTAGACAATACTATATAGTTTAATAATTTGAATTAAACTCTTATTACAAAATAACCTAAAATACAGCACTGCCACAAATATACGGCTCATTAATCTCGGTTGAAGATACTTTCTTCCAGAAATTGATACCTGGAGTTTATCTGCTATAAGATACTCTAGTTTGGAGATATGTAATACAGATACCGATGTCTTTATTGAATTTTCTTATTTCAAAGACAATGTTTCATTGGTTTAAAGAATAAAAATGGATATTTTACACGTGCATTATCGAATGAGAACGTACCTTAACTCACATCATTTGATAAATTATTACTGACGATATATTATATTATTTAATTTTTAATGTTAAATCCCTACAATTTCGAGCACTATGCACATCAAAATATTAACTGTCTAACTTTCTTGTCATCAGATATGTCGGTTTTTACTAGAGTATAAAAGGGATATTTTAGTCTGATTTCATACCTACTTTAAAATAATCAAAAACGTGTACAATTATGGGTAACCATATCCAATTGAATTGAACCTAGGTACAAATACAACAAATCCTCAATTGAATTGAACCTATCTCCAATTGAATTGAACACATCTTTAATTAAAATGGACATGTCTTCAAATTTGAATACAGATACAAGTAATTGAATATAGAGATCTATGTTAATTTGGTGTTCCATACAAGTGTGAGGATGGTACTATATTTTCACCGAACGGAAAATGTTTTTCCTGATGTTTGGATCACCATTTTCAAAAGAACTCCTTGGGGAAATCCGGGGTATAGTGCAAATCAGAGACAACTATAGATTTTCAATACAAATGTTGACGTTTGAATATATAGAACTAAGTGTCAAGACCATATTACTTCAACTTCAACAGGATACTCTAAAACGTTCAATATACTGAACACTATTTAGAGGCGTCAGAGAGATCGGTTAAAAACAAGTATTTTTATTTTTATTTTTAGAACTATATGATAAAAACAACATGGACGCTTAGAATTTGTGAGAGAGGAGATTTGCCTTCAGTGTTGAGAGGTCTGCACTGTCGGCGATGAAGGTTGGGAGGCTGTTCCAGGTACGAATTGATCTAGGAAAGAATGAATTTGCATGATAATTTGTGGAGCTATGTGGAATCTGGAATTTGTGTTGTTAGGTTCGCTGGAGAATTTGGAGGTTGCCATCATATGCCACAAGGTCGTTTATGATTTTATATAGTAATATGGTGGAGGTCATTTTTTGGCGTTGTTCAAGGGATTGCCAGTTCAGGGTTTGGAGCATTTCTGTAACACTACTGGTGTAGTTATAGCACCCAAGGGTGTACCTGGCGGCTCTTATCTGTACCATTTCAACTTTATGGGTAAGGTTTGCCTGCCATGGATCCCAGATGGGACTACAGTATTATATATATATAACACTACATGTAACTGTTCTGTTTCACTGTGTCTTGAAAAAGGAGCGGAACGCTCCGAAAATTTGACAACCTAAACTTCAGTGTCCTCACTGTTGGAATTACTTCTTTGCCCCATATATAACACTATATACAGATTTTATTTTAATTGTAAGAGTGTACAGTACTTAACGGTAATAGACTCAAACTTTTTTACGATGATGTGCTGCGTAAATGTCTAAGCCTGGTGTCAGGGCCACAGGAAACTCGGGCTGCCGTGACCAGAAACATGTATGCATCTCTGTCTGTGGCCACGGACTTAGATAGCACATTCCGGTGCTATGTGACATAAAAACAAATATGATGCATACCAAAGACATATGTAATAACACGGAATATTAGATTGCTATCTAAACTCGTGCATGGTTATCTAAGTCCGTGATGGTAGTATACACGTCTCTATACTTAATAAATATTAATTATTCTTGTTCAACTTTTGTAATTAATAACAAATGCATATACAAGATAAATATTTTAATAATACAGTGTTTCGGTATGACGAAGTAGCTTCATGATAATGAAGACAATGTGCGTAAAGAGTTTGACAATCCGTCGGAAAATTCTTGGAACAACGCCCCTCTTCTGCGAAATTTGATGTCATTGAGGCTACGCGCAAAATTTACCACCAGGCGTCGCTACGGTTGATCAATGGAGGAAGTTTGGTGTAGGCATTGCCGTAGACTGTCATCACCTGTGGATCCACACCTGACAGCATCATCAGGCAAGTTACAACCCGATGGTCACTTTATAGCACGTTATTCCAATATTTTGCGAAAGGCCACATTAGCTGTCAAAGATATATAGAAGTAAAATACTGCTCTGTTCCTATGTAGGTCAGACATTTTATAAATTATTATATTTCATTATGGCTGAATGGCTTATAAAAAGTGTGTCAGTGGTTGGCTGGTGGTATGTTACATAATTAGGGTGTTAATACACTGTTGCTAATTAATCACTTGTATGTCAGGAGTTAAATAACGCCATTGATATCATCATCATGGTTTTTGTCGATATGTATCTGCACTAAAATGTGCTGTCAAAACTGCAATGTCTATATTACATTTTTTTGTGTATTACTTAAGGCTCCTTTGCTTTAACTTAAGTTTAAGGTCATATTGAAAAAAAAGGAATTTTAATAATTTGTACATTAGCTAAAATGTTCGATAGTTAATGTAGTCAATAATTAGGAATTAAGGCTGATGTCTTCATAAAAATAGTTCACCAGACTCATAACATGTCAGACTCTTTAGCGACCTAATATTTAAATGAATGCTTTGAAACGACATTTATAATTTGAAGTTCATTTATACCCCTTGGTCATACAGAGACTAATAGAATCTTCCACACCCTTGGGATGAGATAGGGGAATCTCAACCCGAGAGGGAAGATTCTTAAGTTGCCAAAGGCTTTGCCAAGTGTTTGTCAGCTTAGATGAATCTCAACCCTCGGGGAAAGAAGGTTGAGATACACCTATCTCACCCACAAGGGGGTGAATGATCCTTTTTTTCTGACCCTGTTCAGTATTCACCCATGGTGTATCATATATATATATACAAAGTGTAATGTTAACGTCACAGGCTAAATTCAGGGATGACGTGGCGTTAATGAATTGTTGACGTGACGTCATGGTAATGTTGAAGTGACGTCATACCATTGTTATGAATAGGGTGAGACAAGGAAATCTCACTTCTGTAAAAGTGCGGATACACCTGTCCAGGGTAAGAGAATATTTTTTCATGAGCCTCGAATCATTGTCTTATCATAGGTTATAGGTAATTCCACATGTTATATATTTCCACACAACCATTTCTTCATTTTATGTCTCATACTACGTGACCTGTTTGACATACACAAGGATATATTTTCCATCGTATGGCAATGCCACTATATAACCCTACCAAGTCCAGTTGACATTCATTTAGGCTATGAATGCCATGGACTGATTGTCGTTGTCATCATTATTATGACGTCATAATTGTTTGTTGACATCGGGCAATAACCGTTCTATTCATTAAACAAGGTTACATACATTATTTGAGCTAAATTCTGAAAAATAATTAGCGTAATTGAATTTTGTATGAGAGGCACTCATAGGCAAGTTGCAACATGTCAAATTTCTTCCACTGCTGAAGCGCGAAGGAGCATTCTTTTCTCTTACCCTGGACAGGTGTATCCGCACTTTTACCGGTGTGAGATTTCCTTGTCTCACCCTAGGGTTGAGACGGGCGGATTCCCCTATTCATAACAATGGCATGACGTCACTTCAACAATACAATGACGTCACGTCAACAATTAATCAACGTCGTCACCTCAACCCTGAATTTAGCATGTAACGTTATCATTAATTACATTGTGTATATGATACACAATGGGAGAACAGGGTAAGAGAAAAAGAATCATTCCCCCACTTGTGGGTGAGATAGGGGAATTTCAACCCTCAGGGAAAGATTCTTAAGTTGCCAAACACTCGGCAGAGCCTCGTGTTTGGCAACTTTATAATCTTCCCCCTCCGGTTGAGATTCTCCTATCTCGCCCCCAAGGGGGTGAAAGATTCTATTATTCTTTTACCCTGGACAGGTGTATCCACATTTTCCCGGTGTGAGATATTCTTTTCTCCCACCCTTCACAGGTGTGTCTCCTGTTTTAGCCGGGAAAGGTCAGCTTGTCAACCCCTAGGGGGAGATAGCCTTGTGCAGATAAGCACGTGTTAAATTGTGTCGTTATAAAAAGTGTCACCAGTAAAAGTGAATGACGATATTCATACCCCACATTTGTTTTTGTTTACAAACATGGCAGAGTTGTGACTGAAATAATAGGATGGGAGAAAAAATAATCATCCCCTACCTTGAGGGTGTGACAGAGAAATTTCCAACCCTCAGGGTGATTTGTTTTGGGTTGTCTAACCCTCGGCAGAGCCTCAGTTGAGACAACCAAAAACATCATCCCTTGGGTGGGAGATTTCCTTTTCATACCCTCAAGGTAGGGGAAGATTCCATTAAGCGATAATGTCACATCAGCCCTGAATTTAGCCTGTAATGTTAACATTATATTCTGTATATGATGAACAATTGTCAAAAAAGGTAAGAAAAAAAGAATAATTCATTCTCTTGGGGGTGAGACAGGGGAATCTCAACCCTCGGGGAAAGATTCTTAAGTTGCAAAACACTTGACAAAGTCTCATGTTTGGCAACTTAAGAATCTTCTCCCCTCGGATTGAGATTCCACTATTTCACACTTAAGGGGTGAGAGATTCTACTAATCTCAGTGAACACTGGACACTGTTAGCAAAGAAGTATAAATATTGTAGTAGTAGGAACTTAAAACTTTAATTTCAAATGTAAAAGAATGATACATATTTACCATAAAACAAAACCGATATTCAACGTTACAAAAAACGTTTGTATTTTTCCGGTTTTGAGATCTTCCCAAGTGACAATCTCTCACAGCTGTTGTTTCTAAGGAAGCACCATCATTTTAGAATGTACTAGCTTGGTAATGAGCAGGAGTCACTTTTTCGTATAAAAAATGCATATCCCGCCAAACAAATTATCATTTGTTCTATGTGTGCGCAAGGTGACACTTCTAAACTATATAAATTTAAAATGTAACACTTTCACAAATTTGAACAAACATTTTGTATCAGATCAAAATGGGAATGAAACACATCAAAGATATAATTCATATTGAATACATATTTAATTTCTACATTTCCTTGTATGATTCAAGTTGATAATAAATCAGTATATGACAAGCTTGAAATTGCTGAAAATTTTAACACCTATTTTTCTTCAATTGCTAGTAAATTAATTTCAATTGTAAGTGATGTATCTTCCTCATTTGAGACATTAAGGAATTTTGTACAGTCTGATATACCAGAAAATTGTACTTATTCAACTCCCAAAGTTACGGAGAATTTTACCTTAGATTTTCTTAAGTCAATTATGTAGATGTACACAAGGCCACTGGTCTTGATGATATCAGTTGTAAATTGTTGAAGGCAGCAAGCTCTTAAATTTCATCTTCACTGACATATATATTAAATTGGAGTGTCACCACAGGTAAATTTCCAAGTCAGTGGAAAATTTCAAAAGTTATTCCAAGGTGGAGCAATGACTGACATTTCTAATTATAGACCAGTGTCTATTTTACCAGTTTTATCAAAAAATTTAGAAAGACATATATTCATAATAGTTTTTATAAGTATATTAATGTTTAGGGTTTCGTAAGCATCATTCTTGCGAGACTGCCTTACTCAGTATTGTTAATAAGTGGGCAAAGGAAATTGACAAAGGAAATGTCAATGGTGTTATTTTTATAGATTTAAAAAAAGCCTTTGACATGGTAGATCATGAGGTTTTAATTCAAAAGTTAACCATATATCAATGTGACAAATTATCTTTGAGCTGGTTTCAATCTTATCTCTCTCATCGGTTTCAAAAAGTGACAGTATCTAATCATATTTCTAAAAGTAATCAAATTACTCATGGTGTTCCACAGGGTTCCATAATAGGTCCCCTGATGTTTCTTATTTATATATTTTTTCATGCATGTATTTTTCCCAACTTCATGTACAGTAGCACTGTATGGAGCGGATGCTCTTTAAATCTTCTGCAAAAACTGTCAAAAGCGCAGAAACAAGCTGCAAGATTACTGTTGGATGCTCCATTTGATACACCGTCAGTAGAAATGTTTTCTTCATTAGGATGGTTACCAATTGGCGAATATTTGAAATTCAAAAGAGGTGTTATGGTGTACAAATGTATAAATAATCTAGTTCCAGGATATCTTTCTAATCAATTTAATTTGTCTACCAACAGATATACTAGATCAGCATCCCAAAACTCTGTCAAGGTACCCAAACACTGTACCACATTTTATTCCAAACACTTCTTGGTACAAGGGAGCCAGATTTGGAATAATTTACCGGTTGAAGTACGACTCTCTTCCTCCTTGACAAAATTCAAACAAAATATGATTGGTAACATTAAGAATGCGGTTTAATTGTCTTTTATTTTTACTATTATACTTTTTAGATACAGCTTTGATTTGTTTTATTTTCGCTATATTAGCGTGTATTCTGTCAATTTTTAGCTTTTGCTACATTAGCATATATGTAAATTAGACAATTTGTCTTTTAATGAAAACCATAATGGGTTAAGCACGGAATATATTGTTGCTTCTGTGATAATTTTATTGTAATTGTATTGAACGACCGTTTAAATTACGAAATAACTGTGATATGAATTGCTGTTTTAGTAAGACCAACAATTATGTCTTGATAGCAAAGGTGATAATTATTTTTATGTACATTTATTTGCTGTGATACTACTTTGTCTTTTTACTAACCAATTTTACTAACAGAAGACCCTGTTTTGTATCCTCAATAAATAATGTTTATTATTATTATTATTATGTAGGACCCCCCCCCCAAAAAAACAATACGGTCCTGAAGAATTAAACATATGGCTAACGCCGAAGCCTACCTTTTCTAACTTGTACTAAAACCCTGTGTACATGTGCAAACAATACTAATTCAACTTATTTCCCCATGACAAAGGTTCAGTTATCAAATACCACATTGTTGACTTCACACCTTGATGTGTCACATTTTGCATGTGTTTTGCTAGTTAAATGTCTTTACGAAGAAAACTAAAAGTTCATAATGAAGTTTTTGTGTTTGGGTACAGTTCTATGTACATGAAAGACTGATGATATATATGGGATTTATTGAAGTATTTTCAGTGATGTATCATTTAGTTTGGATACACATTTTTGTGTCGCCATATAGGTATCACTTTGGTGGCATTGGTGTCGCCGTCAGTTGAGTCGTCCAAAACAAGGTAATATAACTCAAGCCAAAACAGTTTTGTTACTAAAAGCGCTGAGCAGGCGAAATATCGTGGAATTCTCGTCTGAGAATGCGCCATAAGTAACAATATGCATGGCAGTGTTTCAAAGTCTTCAAGTTAATGAATTTGATTTTTATATCGGTTGCTGATCAGAGTGCAAGGTGTATTGAATCGCAAGACGATCAGTGGTAGAATGAAAACCGGTTTGACAGGTAATGTGGCTATCAAAGACGTAAAGATGGTAACTGTGTCACCTTGCTAACATCAATAATTATTAAATTCAGACAAAATACAACCCCATTACCTTTATCCCAGAATTTAACCGCAGTATTCCTCAAAATCAATGAATACTTATGATTTATGCTTACCTTTAATTAAAAAGATAATTCTGACATGTTCTTGACTTCAAAAATTCCTTAAATATATCTCATTAATCTCTGATAAATTTACATCAGTCAATATTGCCATTACAATTGATTTTAAGTGACCATTGAGTTCCTGTCAGTGAATAGTATCACGTGACTTTGTATTGACTGCAGGCAGTACACCGACACACCTAACTGACAACTTTTCCCAGCTGTCATTGCCACACAATCTAACTGCCAATATTGAATATTTAAGCATGAGTTTTATTCCATCTAACAGAACTCGGTTGACCTATATTTTGTTAGTAATTTAAACTTTTCTTAACCCTTAAGCTTTCACCCCTAGGTAACTTTTGTAGACTCTACCATACATTGATCTGGATGAGTCCATTATGGTCTACAGCGGTAAAAGGGTTAATCATTGTATTCACCAATTTACGATAACTAGTCATCTCATGCCAGAAATGACCTAAAATCGTTTATTTTTGTTTGTCAAAAAAATCATTTTAGGATTACATAAAATATTGTAGAAAGGTTTTACTCCTTTTTTTATGTAAATTCAGCAATTTTAATCAGTAGTTTTATATTGTCAATGTTCAAGCCTATTTTGAAATGTGTGCATATCTGATGAGGTATAGGCATTTCTTATCTTTAGTTTGTTCCTTTCCAGACAATATCTTTCCTATTTAGTATTTTTGATGGAGGTTAAAGTTGGGGGGTTATTCTGACCCCACGGAGTGTCAAAGCAGTTTTTGGAGGTCATAAACCCTCATTTGTGGGTTAACAAACACTCTGTTATTAATTCTAATGTATATTGTCACAAAATGTGGGGGTATAGGTGTAAATTGTATAATGTCAAGGCAAACTTCCAAGATGATCAGAATCTGAGAATGACTGATGACATCAGTTTTAACTTGTCCACCATTCTGATTGGTTGTCACTAGATTTAATTTACAGACAATTGTACAGTTATTGGTATGTTTTTAGGTCACCTGAGCTTTGCTCAAGTGACCTATTCTAATCGCTTTCCGTCCGTCGTCGTCCGTCGTGCAACTTTTTACATTTTCAACTTCTTCTCAAGAACCAGTGAATGGATTTTTTTCAAACTTGGTCAGAATCATCCTTGGTAGATGAGGCTACAAAATTGAAAAATTGGGATTCCTACCCCAACCCCTGGGGCCAGGGCGGGGCCCTAAAGGGAAAATTAACCAATATTTCAAAAATCTTAGAGGTACTACAGTCATTTTCTCTGCATGGAAAGAAAGATCATCAGGGGCTTTACTTAAATTGTAAATTTCAGGAACCCCGAGCTATCCGTTCTCCCTTGTGGAGGGGGTAAAGTTTACTATAGTTTATATAGGGAAATAACACTTTTTGGTATATATTTTATCCATTTTCAGCAGAAAATTACTCAAACTTAGTCAGAATCATCTTTGGTGAATGAGAGTATTACGTTTTAAAATTGGGATTCCTGCCCNGACCGCTAAGGCCCTTGGGCCTCTTGTTTGTTTTTTCATCATATTCAGTTTATGGATTGTTAGTGCCATTTTCCAGGTCATATCTGAAGATATCACATACTCTTTAGACGTTATTATGCAGAAGTACCTCATATCAAGATCAGGGGAAAGAAATTCCAGGAGTTAACCTATTTCTGACGACTCGAACTGGACAGTTTGTTTCATAGGAGGTCTGCAGGCCAAGGTCAAGGACACACCTAGAGGTCAAAAGTGACGTCATCATGATACTAGATGGAGCATATAATGAAAGATTTTATATTGATGCCTCATGTCTAGCAATGTCAGTGTATGGAACATGTATTATATTGTGCTTTGCAATATTTCAATATGTCACTTTTTTTTTTTTTTGTAATAAAACTACATGTTTATGCTGTCAATCAAATATTATTTCAAAGAGATTGTAAAACAATTGCTGGTGCTAATCTCAATGATATTCAACTTTGTATACATAGCAAGAACTTGCGTTTGATGTGCTAAATGTACGTCATAATCCTGATGTATCTCCATTAAATGTTTTGGAAAGGCCATAATTATTTGAAAAACAACAGCTGGAGATGTTTTAATGATGACTGGAGCTGCATGCCACTTAAAATTCAGGACTGCTGTGTATGAGTCCGGGTCAGGATCCGGTTGTCTGGTAGCTACAGTATACATATAGTAAAGGCAATGGAGGTAGAGGGTATTGCTGATCTCAATAAAGTGGTATTTGTATATTATGTAGAGGTTTGCACCCAATCTATTAGCAATATATATACAAGTGATGAGTCTTGTATGTCACCATAGGAAGTATATCTCTGAACAAAAATGAATAGTCGTGTAGCTACAATGTACATCACAGGGAGGTTGTGCAACTTGTCCTCATTTAACTCTGGTAATCATAGTAATTATTAAAGTGGCTTGTAGATGAAGCTTTTAAGATGGTTACATCAGTCAGTATGGTCACGTAAGCCTTGATTGGTCAGTGATAGGAATTTGCTATCCAGTGTCAGAATAATTAATGTTACCAATATTTCAACCAAACTTCATTCCTTTTAATTTATACCATAATATATATATATATACCTAACATTGAGGTTGCAATGTGAAAATCAATTGGCTAGTACTTGTTTTCAATATTAATTGTGTACAGGAATTCAGATATTTACTTATTTCTATGTCAACATATACAATGTATAGGTTTGCCTTTATCTTTCTGATTACGTGCACGTGATATAGGTTAGGATTTAAAATCACCCCTTGACTGTGTAATTTAGCAGACAAATTTGAGGGTATATTCTGTTCATATTCAAGCCACGACTTTGTACCAAAAATAATAAGATAACCTATGCTTTAGTATATGGTACTATAAAACATAACTGCTTTACAGTAAATGTAAGTGCAATATACATATATATAGGACAAAAAGTGCTTTAATAGTGTGATAAGTATGTGTAAGTGATCTACAGTAAATACAAAAGCTTAACAGTAAATTTAACTTTGATACAGTAGATATAAGTGCTATTCAGTAAATATAACTTAGATACAGTAGATATAAGTGCTATTCAGTAAATATAACTGATACAGTAGATATAAGTGCTATTCAGTAAATATAACTTTGATACAGTTGATATAAGTGCTGTTTGGTAAATATAACTTTGATACAGTAGATATATGGCTGTTTAGTAAATATAACTTTGATACAGTTGATATAAGTGCTGTTTGGTAAATATAACTTTGATACAGTAGATATATGTGCTATTCAGTAAATATAACTTTGATACGGTAGATATAAGTGTTGTTTAGTAAATATAAATTTGATACAGTAGATATAAGTGCTGTTTAGTAAATATAACTTGGATACAGTAGATATAAGTGCTATTCAGTAAATATAACTGATACAGTAGATATAAGTGCTATTCAGTAAATATAACTTAGATACAGTAGATATAAGTGCTATTCAGTAAATATAACTGATACAGTAGATATAAGTGCTATTCAGTAAATATAACTGATACAGTGGATATAAGTGCTATTCAGTAAATATAACTTTGATACAGTAGATATTAGTGTTGTTTAGTAAATATAACTTTGATTCAGTAGATATAAGTGTTGTTAAGTAAATATAAATTTGATACAATAGATATAAGTGTTGTTTAGTAAATATAACTTTGATACAGTAGATATAAGTGTCGTTTCATAAATATAACTTTGATACAGTAGATATAAGTGCTGTTTAGTAAATATAACTTTGATACAGTTTATATAAGTGCTCTACAATGAATACAAACAAGCATGGTCCGGTGGTTCATTGGATAATGCACTCTCATTTCACCAAGACAATTGGAGTTTGATTCCCTGATCAGAAATGAAAAGGCATGGGGTCACCTTCCCAACCACGTAGACTTTTTCTACTCTCAGTCTGCTATGAAAGCTCATTGTTTGGAAATAAAACTTATTAATGTTATTTGATTTTCCCTCAAAATTTTTGGAGCCTGATCTAAATACTGCAGATTTGCAGGCCAGAGGCAGCTCCTACTAGCCTACTCACACCTTTTACAATGTACTTTTCAATGACTACCCTATTTTGACCCTAGGCTGTTATCATACTATGATTCAGCTTATTTAGCCTGACAGAATATAGGAGAGATTACATGATGTATATGACACCCCGGGAAGGTATAGGTTATCACCCTTAAAGACTGTCACTCCATCAAAGTGACCTACAAAAGATTAATAATGTCTTTGTATTGAAAATATATAATTTATGACCGGGTGGCCAGGGGGAGGTATTATTGATACAAATCTACTTCATACAATTTTAATGTCTTTCCGAATTGTCATCAGCTGAAATTTTGAAGTAAAATGAAGTCTTCATTGGGTATCAAGGTGAAATATTATGAAATGCTCAATTAATTCATATTATTTTCCTATGAATTATAAAATGCATGTTAACGATAAGCTTTTCATCTGAAAATATCATATCTATTTTCTAATCGCTATGACCATAGCTGTTTAGAAGACTTCAACAAAAAAAGGAAAAGATAGAAAAGTCTGATTTTATGACATTATTGGTTTGCTTAGGGTTTTACATTCAACATTTAAGGTTTATGACATGAAAAGGTATACATGTTTTATAAGCCTTAAATGGCGTGACTATGGCAGTTCTATGTCAGTCCGTAGACTTCTATGTCAGTCCGTAGACTTCTATGTCAGTCCATAGTCTTCTATGTCAGTCCATAGACTTCTATGTCAGTCCGTAGACTTCTATGTCAGTCCGTAGAAGACTATGGACTGACATGGAAGTCTACGGACTGACGTAGAAGTCTACAGACTGATATAGAAGTCTACAGACTGATATAGAAGTCTACAGACTGACGTAGACGGACTGACATAGCAGTCTACGGTCTGACATAGAAGTCTACTGACTGACATAGAAGTTTACAGACTGACATAGAAGCCTACAGACTGACATATACGGACTGACATAGGAGTCTACGGACAGACATAGCCGGCCTGACATAGAAGTCTATAGACTGACATAGAAGCCTACAGACTGACATAGAAGTAGACTACGGACTGACATAGTAGTCTGCGGACTGACATAGAACCGCCATAGTCACGCCATTTAAGGCTATAGAAGTCTACGGACTGTCTACGGACTGACACAGAAGTCTACGGACTGCCATAGAAGCCACCGGACTGACATAGACCCCCATGGACTGACATAGAACTACGGACTGACATAGGAGTCTACAGACTGACGTAGACGGACTGACATAGCAGTCTACGGACTGACGTAGAAGTCTACAGACTGATATAGAAGTCTACAGACTGACGTAGACGGACTGACATAGAAATGCCATAGTCACGCCATTTAAGGCTATAGAAGTCTACGGATTGACATAGAAGTCTAAGGACTGACAAAGAAGTCTAAGGACTGACAAAGAAGTCTAAGGACTGACATAGAAGACTCAGGACTGACATAGAAGTCAACGGACAGACATAGACGGCCTGACATAGAAGTCTCCGGACTGACATAGACGGCCTGACATAGAAGACTACGGTCTGACATAGAAGTCTAAGGACCGACATAGAAGTCTACACACTGACATAGACGGACTGACATAGCAGTCTACGGTCTGACATAGAAGACTATGTCAGTCCATAGAAGTCTACGGGCTGACATAGATGTCTACGGACTGACATCGAAGTCTACGGACTGGCATAGAAGACTACGGACTGACATATAAGTCCACGGACAGACATAGATGGACTGACATAGATGGACTGACATAGAAGTAGACTACGGACTGACATGGAAGACTACGGACTGACATATAACTACGGTCTGACATAGAAGACTCAGGACTGACATAGAAGTGTACGGACTGACATAGGAGTCTACAGACTGACGTAGACGGACTGACATAGAAGTCCGTAGACTTCTATGTCAGTCCGTCTATGTCTGTCCGTAGACTTCTATGTCAGTCCGTCTATGTCAGTCTGTAGACTTCTATGTCAGTCTGTAGACTTCTATGTAAGTCCGTAGACTGCTATGTAAGTCCGTAGACTGCTATGTAAGTCCGTAGACTGCTATGTCAGTCCGTAGTCTTCTATGACAGTCCGTAGACTTCTATATCAGTCCGTCTATGTCTGTCTGTAGACGTCTATGTCAGTCCGTCGTCTTCTATGTCAGTCCGTAGACTTCTATGTCAGTCCATAGACTTCTATGTCAGTCCGTCGACTTCTATGTCAGTCCGTCTATGTCAGTCCGTCGACTTCTATGTCAGTCCGTCGACTTCTATGTCAGTCCGTAGACTTCTATGTCAGTCCGTAGACTTCTATGTCAGTCCGTAGACTTCTATGTCAGTCCGTAGACTTCTATGTCAGTCCGTAGACTTCTATGTCAGTCCGTAGACTTCTATGTCAGTCCGTAGACTTCTATGTCAGTCCGTAGACTTCTATGTCAGTCCGTAGACTTCTATGTCAGTCCGTAGACTTCTATGTCAGTCCGTAGACTTCTATGTCAGTCCGTAGACTTCTATGTCAGTCCGTAGACTTCTATGTCAGTCCGTAGACTTCTATGTCAGTCCGTAGACTTCTATGTCAGTCCGTAGACTTCTATGTCAGTCCGTAGACTTCTATGTCAGTCCGTAGACTTCTATGTCAGTCCGTAGACTTCTATGTCAGTCCGTAGACTTCTATGTCAGTCCGTAGACTTCTATGTCAGTCCGTAGACTTCTATGTCAGTCCGTAGACTTCTATGTCAGTCCGTAGACTTCTATGTCAGTCCGTAGACTTCTATGTCAGTCCGTAGACTTCTATGTCAGTCCGTAGACTTCTATGTCAGTCCGTAGACTTCTATGTCAGTCCGTAGACTTCTATGTCAGTCCGTAGACTTCTATGTCAGTCCGTAGACTTCTATGGCAGTCCGTAGACTTCTATGTCAGTCCGTAGACTTCTATGGCAGTCCGTAGACTTCTATGTCAGTCCGTAGACTTCTATGGCAGTCCGTAGACTTCTATGTCAGTCCGTAGACTTCTATGGCAGTCCGTAGACTCCACCTATTTGTCTGTTCATGTATCCGATCCCCTTGTCTGGGGAATAACTTTTAAATATGTATATCAAATTAGTCTAAAACTTGATAAGGCAATGACTTCTGAACAACTGAATATTGTTGCTTGAAACATCAAAGATAGATGCATCATAACTTTATTTGTACAACGTTTTGTGTACCATTCACACGTATCTCCCCATGTACAATGACAGCTAGTTCTATAATACAGCTTTCCTAGTAGGATCAGTCTTTAAAATAGTCGGGAAAAAAATCACTGATTATTTCAGCAAAATTGGAAACTGATTGGTAATGCTATGTCCAAATAATTCCTATTAAAAAAAAATAACATGAATATGTTGTAATGAATACAGAATGTGTAGCTGTTGTATGTAGAAAATATACTGGCACAAACACAGCATGGTATTTGTTCATTTCATCAATTCAAAATCTAATATATATCTTTAATCTGTTAACAGCAAGATGCCATTTTAATCTAAGCTGGTTCAAAATGCTCTTCATTATATCTTTTTTTCTTCTTTATTTCAGAAAATGGAGATCAATGAAATAGTTTGGCTGATTCACCATCATCTTCAGTGGGCATAGGAGAAGTGCCTTTGACACTGAGACACTGACCTTGACCTTGTGCTGAATCACTGCCACCATCTGTAGACATAGGACGGGTGACATTCAGCACATTAGACATTGACCTTGACAGTGTCAGATTTATTGCCTTCATCAGTGAGCATAGGAGGGGTGACCTTCAGAGAGGGACTGGACAGAGGCTAGGACCATCAAGGAGCCAGCATTTAGGTCATCAGAAAGCTGACTGACCAGAGTTTAAGGTCATCAGAGGGTCAACTGACCAGAATTTAGGACCATCAAGCTAACTGTCCAAAGGTGTGGACCCTCTGGAGGTTGATATTTCATCACCATGATGGAAGGCATCCCATTTAAGTATGTCAGCCAGGACACATGGATCCAACTGGCTAACAAACTGGACTTTGACACCATGATGGGCAACAATTGGAAGATGCTTGCAGAGAAATTGGGATACGAAGTGGAAGAAATCCTGGTAAATTTACATAAATATTAAGTCAATATTTGTTATAGTGGAAATGATATCCGATATAAGAATGTTGTTGGATTGCTGACACAAGCAGCGAAATTGTGAAATCAAATATTTGCAAAATCCATATAGAAATTATAAGCTTAAACCTTAATGCATTTTACAGCAAGTACAGAGTAAACATTTTTTTTAGAACACTTTTCTTGAAGACTTTTCAATTGCTAATAAATCCTGCAGCTTTTTAAATTTCAAAATAAAATGTATGATTTATCTCCCCTGAATAACTGCCTAAATCTTCTATATCTTGATTCAAGGTGGATACTGTTCTGAATTTACTTTAAAATTGATACAAACTTGTACTTGTCTTAATTAAATTTGAGTCATTTTCACACATTTTATACTGCTTACAGCCAAATAGCATACTTTTCCTCTACAGAATGCAAGAATGAATTTATAAATGAAGATTTGTTTCTATTTCTTTTTTACTGTTGTAGGATCATTGAGTGTAGTTTTAGATGAGAAGTTGGTCAATGACTTTTTTTCTAAGAACAATTCTTTATTGGGTTAAAATTAAAACAAATCCTTTAAATCATTCCTTAAAATTCTTCCCATGTCCACATAATTAAGTACCCCAAACGAAGTTTAGGTACTTATTGTTTTACTCCGATTCTTCTTCTTATTATTATTCTTTCTTCTTCTTCTTCCGCTTTCCGTCGTTAAGGTTTCCGACACTTTTCTCAGAAACAATAAGTCGAATCTTCACCAAACTTTGAGGGATATTACTGATATCCTAGATATTACTAGATGTGCCAACACCTTTTTGTTTTTCCGATTACCATCCAAGATGGTCTGATTGGCTAAAACATTTTGAGACATAACTTTTGTTAGGTCACCTGAGCTTTAGCTCAAGTGACCTATTGCTATCCGTTTTCGTCCGTCGTCGTCCGTCGTCCGTCGTCCGTTAACATTTTACATTTCAAACTTAAAGTCAAGTTCTGCTGGGCCGATTGAACTGAAAGTTGGTAGGAATGATCGCCTCATGGTCCTGACAAAGTGTTGTTATTTTTCGGGTCGATCAGAAATCCAATATGGCCGCCACGGCCGCCATTTTGAAAACCTATTTCAAACTTAAAGTCAAGTTCTGCTGGACCGATTGAACTGAAAGTTGGTAGGAATGATCGCCTCATGGTCCTGACAAAGTGTTGTTATTTTTCGGGTCGATCAGAAATCCAATATGGCCGCCACGGCCGCCATTTTGAAAACCTATTTCAAACTTAAAGTCAAGTTCTGCTGGACCGATTGAACTGAAAGTTGGTAGGAATGATCGCCTCATGGTCCTGACAAAGTGTTGTTATTTTTCGGGTCAATCAGAAATACAATTTGGCTGCCATGGCCGCTATTTTGCTACTAAGTTCTAATAGGCCGATCTCACTTAAAATTGGTCTAGGAATGATCAGCTCATGGTCCTGACAAAGTTAAGTTAACATTATACTATTTTTTACTCAAATTGGTACATATTTCAACAACAAAAATAAATACTATAGACTCAGGTGACCGTTAAGGCCCATGGGCCTCTTGTTATATTTAGCGCATCAAAATAAGATTTTGAGGAAAGTATCGGTATAGGATGTGCTCTAAAGCTGAATAAAAAATTGACATTGTCAACAAAATGGCTGCCATGAATTTTTGCAATTTTTGGGAATTTAAAATTTCCAAAGGTGTTCGCTAAAGATAGCCAATGTCACCTATCCTATTTTATACGTTTTATAGATATTTTCCAATGCATTCCAAATTTGGCATGTAGGTGTATGATAACTCCTTTATTTATCGCATAGGTAATGTTGCCATATCAACCACACGGATGCTTATGATTGGTCGAAATTTAGATAGTGTTCGATTATGATGACAATCGATATATAGCGGTATTAAAGGACTGCAAATTCAATCGCATACCTTCGTTGTCATAGCAACCACACATAGGCTTCTAATTGGTTGCAATTTATAAATTATTCGATTTTACTCAAATTTAGTATGTAGGTGTATAAAGGCATTGCGATCATTTTCTGATGCATCTTTGCGACTATGGGGTAGATATATTGTTCGATTTTGATAAAAAATGGTATATAGGGGTATAAGGGGACTGCGAATTCAATCGCATAGGTTTCGCTGCCATACCAACAACATGGAAGCTTCAGATTGGTCGAAATTCAGATATTGTTCGATTTCACTCACAGTGTTCTCCCCAGGCTGTTTTTGCAGCATGGCACCATGTTCCTACAATTTCTTGCCATGCTGCTATGCTAGATCTTCTCTGCTATATATTCATAGTAAATCTAAAGTTACCATGCTGGTTTGATTTTACATAGAGTGCTGCTTTAACAGAAATATTGAAATACCATATGCTTCCAGGATGGCCTTGGGGACTGCCCCATCCTTGGAGACTTAACCCCTGGGTCATAACTTTGAAATTGGTAAGATCCTCACCCCTAAACTATATATACAATTGTTAGGCATAAAGAGACGAATGCAGTCATGATATTAGAATTGACCACAGAGTCTGCCCCATCCTTGCAGACTTAAGGTCATAGGAGTGTATTGATAAACGGAAGTAGGAAGTACATCCCTAGTTGAAAATCAAATGTAGGGAGACAGTATCACAATTTCCGCATATTCTAATGTTTAATATTAAACTGATGAATATTGTATGTTTATTATTGACAGAACAGTGTTTTCTCTCAATATCACGTATTTTAAAGCAATGCAGGCATTAATTCAGGTTTTTTATCAATGAGCCACATATATCCATTTTTCTGTACTTCAGGAAACCGGCCACCTATTTCACTACTGTGAAGTTTTTCAGGAAAGATAACTCTTACCTGCAATTAGAATGTGCATATGGTTTAATCATAAAATGTCAATTTTTAATCGTTTATAGATAATTTATTTGACATAATATCAGCATTTATTAAATTGATATACAATAATGCAATACTAATCTATAGCAGTTACATTTTTATTGACATTATTTTGCAAAAAATTGTCTATCGTTTTTTTTTCAAAAGTCACTCCATTTTACATAAATTTCCATTTAAATTCCTTAAAATTATGACAACCTATATTTTTTTGTGGCAGAAAATGTTCTTTACTTCAAAGCAATATAACTACAAAATTTGAAGAAATTCTACTGAGAAATGTCGACACAATCCTATTACCTTAACCCCTGGGTCATAATTTTGAAACGGTTGAGATCCCAATGCCAAAACTATATATACAAATGCTGGGCAAAAAGAGACAAATGCAGTCATGATATTATAATTGATCCTGGGGTCTGGGCACAACCCTAGGGACCTAGTTTTTGAGTCACAGCTTGGAAACAGTTGAGATCCCCACCCCATAACCATACATAAAATTCTGGGCATGACAAATCTAATACAGATACCGTAGGCTACAAGGAGAATACTTTGCCATGATTGCTTAGGTATCCACGTGAGCGATACAGGCCTCTTGCCATACCGCATCATCCGTCGTCCGTCCCTCAACTTTTCCTATAAAACGCTACTCGTCCTGAACGGCCAAGTGAATTTTGACTAAATTTGGTCTGGAGAATCGTGGGCCAAGGGGACTCAACTTTGTATAAATGGTGGGTGTGCCCCCCACCCCCACCTTTCCATATTTAGGCTGAAGCATCCTTGAGTGAAGGGGAACCAATTTTGTATGAATGGTGGGTCAGGCCCCCTGGGGGCTGAGGGGCGGGGCCCAATAGGAGAATCATAGCAATTTATTCTTTAAAATCCTTCTTCTTCTGAAGGGATTTGGTCCATATTTGGTGTGGAGCATCCTTGGGTAAAGGGGAACCAATTTTGTATAAATGATGGGTGTGGCCCCCCTGACACCTGAGGGGCAGAGCCCAATAGGGGAAATAGAGTTAAAACCATTATAATCCTTCTAGATCTTCTGCCATAGGGATTAAGGGATTTTATCCTAATTTAGTCTGAAGCATCCTTGGGCAAAAGGGACTCAATTTTGTATGAACAGCGAGTGTGGCCCCCCTGGGGGCAGAAGGGAGGGGCCCAATATGGGAAACATAGCAAATTTTTCAAAATCCTTCTTCTGTAGGAATGACAAGATTTTGTCCAAATTTGATATGAAGCATCCTTGGGTGAAGGGAAACCAATTTTGTATAAATGGCATGTCTTACCCGCCTGGTTCAGAGAGGCGGGGCCCAATAGGGGAAATAGATGTAAAACCTTTAAAATCCTTCCTATACCATAGGGATTATGGGATGTTATCCTAATTTAGTCTGGAGCATCCTTGGGCCAAGGGGACTCAATTTTGTATAATTGGTGGGTATGACCCCCTTAGGGGCATAGGGGTGGGGCTCTGTTTGAAGTTTGTTCTCACTATATCTCAAGTACTGGATGGATCTTTCTGAAATTTCATATGTTAATATTTATATCATCTTATTAGGTCACCTGAGACAAAGTCTCAAGTGACCTATTGCGATCGCCTTTTGTCCGTCGTCGTCTGTTGTGCGTCCGTAAACAATTTACATTTTCGACTTCTCCAAAACCTTGAACCAATTTCAATGAAATTTTGCAGAAACCTTCCATGGCCAAAGGTCCACAAAAATAGTGGCTGATTTGGTCCCCATCCCCCAGGGGCTGGAGGGGGTAAACTTTACTATAGTTTATATAGGGGAAATCACATTTTGGACCAACATTTGTTTAATTTCCATTGGAAGTAATTCAATTTGGGTTAGCATTATCAGTATTGGATAGCAGTTTGATGGTATACATATCAGCCCTGACTGACCCCCCGGGGCTGATGGGTGGGGCCAAAAAGGGTCAAAATTTATTATGGCAAATGATACTTTGAATATTACATTTTGATAACTTGATTGGAATTATAACCCTGAGTTGACAGTTTGATACTTTGAACATTTTGAGTCAGCTCTACCCCCAAGGGGGCCCAAAGGAGTCAGTTTGCTAAAATTTCTTCATTTTCCTTGTTTAGAATCAGAGGTGAGAATTAAATACTCTTCATAGATGGAAGGGTTTTAAGGTGCTCTACCAAAATTGTGAATTTTATGACCCTAGGGTCTCATGTTTACCCCTGGGAAAGGGGGGGGGGGGGGGCAAAATTTTTTATGGAAAATGATACTTTGAATATTACATTTTGATAACTTGATTGGAATTATAACCCTGAGTTGACAGTTTGATACTTTGTACATTTTGAGTCAGCTCTACCCCCAAGGGCGCCCAAAGGAGTCAGTGTGCTAAAATTTCTTCATTTTCCTTGTTTAGAATCAGAGGTGCTAAATTGCTAGATATTGAATAAGGTTGTTTTAATTTTTTTTTGTCACTTTGAACAATACTTCTGTTCAAATTCAACTCTCTGTATAAATATATCAGAACTCGAGTGACCGTTAAGGCCTGTGGGCCTCTTGTTCAAGCTACTTGTCACTTGTTTAGCAAGCCTCTGTCTATTACTATTTATTTTAAAAATGTAAACAACCAATGAACGAGAAGTGCTACTTTTCTTTGAAAAAATGTTTTTGCAAACCCCCAAAAATTGTCTAGAGCCGTTTTTATAATGATTAATAATTTGTGTTTCAATGATTTACCTTATTTCAATCGATTTTGAAATTTTAGACTTTATTGTTTATATATTATCAAGTATGACAATGAGTAGAAGGTCAAAAATGAGATGTGTCTATTGAAAATCACTGCATATCCTTCCGATAAGGTCATTTTACAGAATCGCTCATTATTCCCTGTTTAATTGAAGCCATGAGTGTCTTTCAGAATGTAATTTTGCATAAATGGTAACATTGCCTGAAGTAATGATTTAGTGGGAGTACCATAGGTAAACCTTTTGATGGCTATGAGATACCGCCTCAGGCCCCCGTATACATTAACCTGGACATATACACTAGATAAGGTTTCAGGCAATCAAGGAGTTAATATTCAAATCTGATATAAAAAAAAAAAAACAGCCTGGGGTTAATTTTGTTTTCTGTATATAATATGCAGGGCTTAGTGTCAGATTTTAATGGATTATTAGATATTGACGGCTCTTGTTCTGACGTGGAGCTTTGTTAGATGTGAGTACTTGTGTGGAATACAAACAGATGAGTTGTGCTGTGCTTTCTCTTACCATGATCTATGGTAAGTAAAACCTAACTTTGCCAACAGGACAGTTTGCTTGATATAGTCAGTAGCATATTCCATATACATAATAGTGTTTTATAGCAACACCGAGACACACTGACTTCCATGATTAGAACCATTCTATTCTATAGATTTAAACATTGAACTGGTTTCTGTTTGCTCCCATAGGGTAAATGTACATGCCATTCTTATTATGGGAAAATTGCATGAAGTCAAGTGTTTAATCTTGTCATATATATAATTTTTGCCTATTTTGTGTTGCTATTCATTGGGTATTTACACATCCCTATTTTAATAAATAACCACAGTTCTTTTTATTCAGTAGAATAATTCAATTTTCTTGCCATAATATATTTAAGAATGTTTATGAAACAGTGTGTTCCAAAGGCATATTATGATATAACAACGTCCCGATAGTCCACAAAATTATGTAAACACAGAAAACTTTTCCATACATGAGGGTAGATTGGAAATTTAACAAGACATATTGTCTACTGAAAGGCTGAAAGGTGGTAATAGCCAACGTAAAACCGTCAAATCACAAGCCCTTCATTAACATTATTATTTTTTAGGTCAGTCTGAAATCAAATATTGTTGTAAACTTTTGACATTTTTAATTTCTTTTTAAGTAAATTTTGTTTCAAATAAAAAAGGTCATATTATATAAAAGGAAATGTTTATCACAGTTTCTAAACTTCTGCTCAGATGTAATGAATATAAAAGTACACAGTATAGCATATGTAGCAAGTCAGATTGGAGGGCACTGAGCAGATGTAAAATCATAGATTTTATTGGGAAAGCGTATCTAGTTGGCTGGCCTAAATATCCTCTTACAGTTATATTCTCTCATTAACTATATATTCTTGAAAGTTAATAGAACGAAAACTCGTGAAGATTCAATTATGTGTCCTGCTGAGTGCAATAAAAATTAGCTCATAATTCTTGCAGTATCAAAGCTGATTATTTAGAAAAATCTCTGTTTCTGGATAACATGATGGAAAGCTACTGCGAGCCACCTGTTAAATGATATAGATGCATATTGTGGAGATTGTCATCATCAGAAATCTTAGTTAGGTTTCAAGTGATTGATGGTCATATTATTCCCACCAAGTGTTGGTTAAATCTGACAGTCTGAAATTGAGAAGAAGTTTTAGCTGGGTTTTTTATGATAGTTTTCCAGGAAACATGCCCAGGAGCAAGGCTCAGTTTTGGCATTTTTAAATGCTACTCCTTCTAAAATATTAAATACATTTCAACCATATAGGTTCAAAAAGGGGTCGATACTGGAATTGTTGTTTTCCTGAAGGTTTCAGGCAAGAAGTCTTTAAAGAAGGCTTCAATTTTCCTGAAATTGTCTACAAATAATACCTGCTTAAGTTCCAGGTTGAGCTAAATAATACCCGCTAAAGTTCCAGGTTGAGCTAAATAATACCCACTAAAGTTCCGTGTTGAGCTGGATCCAACAATGTCTTGAAATCATCAAATTATGATGAAATGTGCCAGATGTACTTGGACAAGGGAACCAATTTTTCTATAAAATAAGTTTGTGGCTCCCAATTGCAAAGGGGGGCTTATGGATTGGGGATCAGTTAAGGAAGGATTTATGTATTTTGGGTTAATCTGAAGTCAAACATTTCAACTGACAACCTACATACATTGTTCTTTCTATCTGTTTTAACTCCTTGAAGATTACCTCGTTGGCCCTTGTGCTTCTTGGCTAATTTGATATATATTTCCAAATCTAAATGCATTTTGTTATTCTGCTATTAGATAGGAATTGCAAGCTTCTACTAACTACTCAGACAACTGTTCTGAATTACAAGAATATTTGGTTTTCAAAATGATTAGTGGAACAGAAATTGATGTGTTAGGGGTAAGTGAAATATCTAAAATAAGTTTAAAAAAATATTTGTTTCAATACCGTCATTTAAACAAAAATCTTTGAAGGTTTTAAATGATTGTATGTTTATAATCCTAAGATTACACGTAATATAGTGTATTGTGTAATGAGATTAGTTAGATTCTGTTGATATTTAACAGTCTCATCAGTCAGTAGATCAGTTTGTGGGTTTATAAACAG
>NW_018408063.1:0-741 GCF_002113885.1 Mizuhopecten yessoensis
TCAATACAACCTTACTGTAAGGTTACAACATCACTACAACCTTACCTTAATGTTACAACATCAATATAACCTTACTGTAATGTTACAACATCAATACAACCTTACTGTAATGTTACAACATCAATATACCCTACTGTAATGTTAAAACATCAATACAACCTTACTGTAAAGTTACAACATCAATACAACCTTACTGTAATGTTACAACATCAATACAACCTTACTGTAATGTTACAACATCAATACAACCTTACTGTAATGTTACAACATCACTACAACCTTACCTTAATGTTACAACATCAATACAACCTTACTGCAATGTTACAACATCAATGCAACCTTACTGTAACGTTACAACATCAATACAACCTGACTGTAATGTTACATCATCAATGCAACCTTACTGTAAGGTTACAACATCACTACAACCTTACTGTAATGTAACAACATCACTTCAACCTTACTGTAATGTTACAACATCAATACAACCTTACTGTAATGTTACAACATCAATACAACCTCACTGTAATGTTACAACATCAATTCAACCTTACTGTAATGTTACAACATCAATACAACCTTACTGTTATGTTACAACATCAATACAACCTTACTGTAATGTTACAACATCACTACAACCTTGCTGTAATGTAACAACATCAATACAACCTTACTGTCATGTTACAACATCAATATAACCTTACTGTAATGTTACAACATCAATGCAACCTTACTGTAATG
>NW_018408063.1:4905-6254 GCF_002113885.1 Mizuhopecten yessoensis
ATAGCTGCCAACAACAGAAATTGGAAAAATTTAAAATTAGTTACAGAGCAATGGAATCAAAACCGCTACCGAAGATGGATCAGCTGCCAGACATACATCGACTGGGAGGGACTGAACTCAAAACCGTCAAATGAGTGTCCGGCTGCATGCAGACGAAAGAGGTCAAGTTGTGTTACATTTAGGGCACAGGCTCTGCAAAGAAAACGCCAGCCAATATTTCTAAAATTATGATAAAATGTCAGCTGAATCGTTTTAGAAGTTATTGCCGCCTTATCAATGTTATTGTTTCAATCGGAACAGCAAAGACTCTCACTAGTGTCTTAAATTGTCATTATGTGAGCGATACATGCCCTTCTGGTCTCTTTGTTACTAGTGTTATACAGACGCTAACAAAACTGATGATGTTAGTAAAGGTATCAGTGGTAATGTATGTAAAATAAACAGTTTAAAATGAAGTGATACAAATAACGTTCAGTGAATGAAACACCTGTACGTAACGTAAGTAAAATAAATAATGACAAATATACCACCCGTAATGGAAATGAAACTGAAGTTAAGTAGCAATTGTAAAGTAACATTTGTAAAGGTAAGTAAAGTAACACTTTATGTGTGCTGATTGTCTGATAACTAGTGACGTTGGATAGTTGGCCTATCGTACTTCTCATGAAGTCACGCAGACGACGTAAGACTTGGTGGTACTCCCTCGTTACTCTTTTAGAGTGGCATTCGTCACGTGTTTCGTGTATAGTTTATGATATCTTTGAGTATATGTATGCTGAAGGTGAGACTTATATAAGCTACCTGTTTGTGTATCTGTGTAGCATACTAAAAGTGTCAACAAAAAGGCCTTGCTGGGCATAAAGACGCCGTGTAGCGCACCCATCAGAGACACAGAATGTGTTTCAATGTAGACTGTAAACAAGTCTTGTTCATTACTAGGTCAGCGCATACATGTCACCACAGCATTACCGGTGTAATATCAAGGTCATGCACACGTACGTTTCTTCGGTTCATGTGTCAAACGAAAATCGTTGAATTTGGCCTTGAAAATCGTGTTACTTAAATGCGATCGATCATCGTTTGAGACCGAACTACATTGTTATATCAGTATAACAACAATTACCTGGATAACATCATATCCCCAATTATACCAGAGATAGCACAAACCATGGCGCAGGTTTAAAATACAGAAACATAGCCCCTATTACACATGTACAATCTTTATCTATTTTCTGCAAAACGGTATTCGTAGTTATCCCATGTTATGTGTAATTTGCTTCTCGAAGTCAAACCTGGTTCAGTAACCTCGTCAGCTCCATTATCTCGCTCATCAAACCTGGTTCAGTATC
>NW_018408063.1:9551-11079 GCF_002113885.1 Mizuhopecten yessoensis
TTGTGATGTTCTTTTCTTGATTATTTATGAAATACTAGGGATGCATTATTTTTAGTATCAAGTTATTGTTTTAACCGTAAAGCTAGCTGTTAACATCAGGACAGTTTACCAAAGGTTTAAAACAAATCCAAGTACTTATAACTGGTACATATTTTAGCTCTTCAAGTACATTTAAAAGTGTACTTGAACTGATAAAAGCGGGTCTGATTCATAATGTTAGCAAATACTTTCTATATGTGATTTATTGTTTTGAAAATTGATCCGAATATTTGGGTGAAACTTCCGCAATAATTAAGCTTAAGTTGATTTATTATATATAGATTGTTTAGTTTTTTGTTTTTTTTTGTTTATCGCTCTATCAACAGCTAATGTCATTAAAGGCGATTTGACCAGTTCCCTTCAATTTTCATTCGGCAGATGTTGGTTACGGAAACCCCTCGGCGTTGTCCATATAATTCAGGGAAGTCGATGCCCGGCCGGGGAATGAAAGATTGCTTCGGCGAAATGAGAAAGTTGTCAAATATCTTACACGCGGTTAAGCCGTTATTTCTAATTCAGACAGTGGGGCGCTGGTTTGATTATGTACACTAAATAGGTGTGAAGGCCTCACCTGCTATGATAAGCTGCCCCAGGGCTTGGGGAGAGAGGACTTGGTCACGTTTACAAGTGTCTCTGTATTACAACTTCAGTCGGCGGGGTGCCCAGGGCAGGTGGTCTGCCCTCTGGCGATAACTTTTGACACAATCAGTTAATTGTGTGATGATTATTAGGGTACATCTTCAAAAACAAACACTGGTTATGGCTGTCCATGATAGGGAAGCCTTCTTCAATCATAGCTGTCAGCGTTTCTACTGACCGCCATGTTAAATAGGTAATGGTAATAAATGAATCCGGATTTCAGTTTTTGCCATTAATTAACCACTTCAGAAGTGTGTTTATATGTACCACAGTAGAAGTAGTACAACTAGGATTAATTATTGTGCATTTTAACAATAGAGATAGATAGACAACTTTTTCACCGAAATTATTTCACGGGGAAAAAATCACAAGTCCCGATTTTGACAAAAACGGTCGCATGTAATAAAAAATATATATATTGAGCTACGTTGGTAAATTGCCTTCACATTAGTTTTTTATTTATTTATTTTCTTATATTTGTTTCGAATTATAATATCCCAAAACTGAACATTTGAAATAAAAGAAAATAATCACCCTTTTCAACCATTACTTCTAGAATTAAGATGTACACTTTTTGGTCTTAAATGATATATTTTTATTTGGTAAATGTATGCAATAAAACGAGGCTAAATGTAATATTTACAACAATTTAAAAATGGGAATAAAAAAGGGATATTCAGCCCAAATGTAGTTTTGTACACACTGAATGTCAGCAGAATGCAGCATTACGGACCCATCAGAAGTCATGCTCAGAGTAACAGCAGAGTTAAAATAAATCCAGAACTATTTGGTTTTTGTTGTTTGTGTTTTGTTTAAATCACCCTATCGCATATCATTCCGTGCCCCCACC
>NW_018408064.1:0-741 GCF_002113885.1 Mizuhopecten yessoensis
CAAAGTTCAAATTTAGCACTTTTATCATAAAATTCTTTATGATAAATTCATACTGTTTTTTTCATCTCCGGCAAGGTGATTGCATGCATTGACAAACATACAATGCATAGAAAAAAAGTGCATAAAAGACCTGTGAGTTTCTTTTATTTATTTCTTAAAATACACACACACGTTCAAGTAAACAGTGCGTGACGAACAAGGGATGAAGCTGCTGAGGTAAAATTGTCCCCTTAACACATTATATTCCTTCAAATTTTGCACGAAGTCTTACCGTGGGTATTACAACTAACATGGTAAAGTAGAATTCTAAGTGAGCACTGATAACTATACAGCTGTATCATAATAACACATTAACGCACGTAAATTTCAATTATGTATTCTACATCGTGTAAGAAATAGATTTGATGGAAATTGTTTATCAACAGGTGATTACAACAGTTTGCTTCCGTGTAATGCTTTAATCGATTTCGGTTTATCGCGTGCTAGTTGACATATCTTAGGGAAAATCGTTAACGGAAGACAAATCTGTAAAACAAATGTCGCACTAGGAGAGTCTACTATCTTACATATAAACACGTCGGTTAAGTATTTTGTTCCATTGTCAACTGTATGGAAAAATCTTTTAATTTTGCTACAATGAGTCAACCATTGCCCGTTGGCTTAATGACTTCTTGTTTTTAAAGCAACAGACCGAGAAAACCTATATCATAAGGTAGATATGGACAGGGATACCTATATCAT
>NW_018408064.1:8551-27901 GCF_002113885.1 Mizuhopecten yessoensis
AATAGACTGGTAGAAGATACAGATAGACAGTAGCTATTGACAGGTGATAGTTAGAGAAACGTGGTAGTTATATAGACTGGTAGTAGATACAGATAGACAGTAGCTATAAACAGGTGATAGTTAGAGACACGTGGTAGCTATAAAGACTGGTAGTAGATAACTATAGGCAATATCTATAGACAGGTGATAGTCAGAGACAAGTGGTAGTTATATAGACTGGTAGTGGATAACGATAGGCAGTATCTATAGACAGGTAATAGTCAGAGACAAGTGGTAGCTATATAGACGGATAGTAGATACAGATAGCCAGTAGCAATAGACATGTGATAGTAAGAGACACGTGGTAGCTATATAGACTGGAAGTAGATACAAATAGACAGTAGCTATAGACAGGTGATAGTTAGAGACAATTGGTAGTAATATAGACTGGTAGTAAATACAAATAGACAGTAGCTATACACAAGTGATAGTTAGAGACACGTGGTAGCTATATAGACTGGTAGTAGATAACGACAGGCAATATCTATAGACAGGTGATAGTTAGAGACACGTGGTAGTTGTATAGACTGGTAGTAGATACAGATAGACAGTAGCTATAGACAGGTGTGAGTTAGAGACACGTGGTAGCGATACATACAGGTAGAAGATACAGATACGCAGTAGTTATAAACAGGTAATAGTTAGAGACACGTGGTAGCTATAAAGACTGGTAGTAGAAACAGATAGACAGTAGCTATAGACAGGTAATGGTAAGAGACAAGTGATAGCTATATAGACTGGTAGTAGATACAGATAGACAGTAGCTATAGACAGGTAATGGTAAGAGACAAGTGATAGCTATATAGACTGGTAGTAGATACAGATAGGCAGTAGCTATAGACAGGTGAAAGTTAGAGACACGTGGTAGTTATATAGACTGGTAGTAGATACAGATAGGCAGTAGCTATAGACAGGTGAAAGTTAGAGACACGTGGTAGTTATATAGACTGGAAGTAGATACAGAAAGACAGTAGCTTTAGACAGGTAATGGTAAGAGACAAGTTGTAGCTATATAGACTGGTAGTATATACAGATAGAGAGTATCTATAGACAGGTAATAGTCAGAGACAAGTGGTAGTTATATAGTCTGGTTGTAGATACAGATAGGCAGTAGCTATAGACAGGTGAAAGTTAGAGACACGTGGTAGTTATATAGACTGGAAGTAGATACAGAAAGACAGTAGCTATAGACAGTTAATGGTAAGAGACAAGTGGTAGCTATATAGACTGTTTGTAGATACAGATAGGCAGTAGCTATAGACAGGTGAAAGTTAGAGACACGTGGTAGTTATATAGACTGGAAGTAGATACAGAAAGACAGTAGCTATAGACAGTTAATGGTAAGAGACAAGTGGTAGCTATATAGGCTGGTTGTAGATACAGATAGGCAGTAGCTATAGACAGGTAATAGTTAGAGACACGTGGTAACTATATAGACTGGTCGTAGATACAGATAGGCAGTAGCTATAGACAGGTGAAAGTTAGAGACACGTGGTAGTTATATAGACTGGGAGTAGATACAGATAGACAGTAGCTATAGACAGGCGATAGTTAGAGACAATTGGTAGTAATATAGACTGGTAGTAAATACAAATAGACAGCAGCTATACACAAGTGATAGTTAGAGACACGTGGTAGCTATATAGACTGGTAGTAGATAACGACAGGCAATATCTATAGACAGGCGATAGTCAGAGACACGTGGTAGCGATACATACAGGTAGTAGATAGAGATACGCAGTAGCTATAAACAGGTAATAGTTAGAGACACGTGGTAGCTATAAAGACTGGTAGTAGAAACAGATAGACAGTAGCTATAGACAGGCGTGGGTTAGAGACACGTGGTAGTTATATAGACTGGAAGTAGATACAGAAAGACAGTAGCTTTAGACAGGTAATGGTAAGAGACAAGTTGTAGCTATATAGACTGGTAGTATATACAGATAGACAGTATCTATAGACAGGTAATAGTCAGAGACAAGTGGTAGTTATATAGACAGATAGTAGATACAGATAGCCAGTAGCAATAGACAGGTGATAGTAAGAGACACGTGGTAGCTATATAGACTGGAAGTAGATACAGATAGACAGTAGCTATAGACAGGGGTGAGTTAGAGACACGTGGTAGTTATATAGACTGGTAGTAGATACAGATAGGCAGTAGCTATAGACAGGTAATAGTTAGAGACACGTGGTAACTATATAGACTGGTCGTAGATACAGATAGGCAGTAGCTATAGACAGGTGAAAGTTAGAGACACGTGGTAGTTATATAGACTGGGAGTAGATACAGATAGACAGTAGCTATAGACAGGGGTGAGTTAGAGACACGTGGTAGTTATATAGACTGGAAGTAGATACAGAAAGACAGTAGCTATAGACAGGTAATGGTAAGAGACAAGTGATAGCTATATAGACTGGTAGTAGATACAGATAGGCAGTAGCTATAGACAGGTAATAGTTAGAGACACGTGGTAACTATATAGACTGGTAGTAGATACAGATAGGCAGTAGCTATAGACAGGTAATAGTCAGAGACAAGTGGTAGTTATATAGACTGGTTGTAGATACAGATAGGCAGTAGCTATAGACAGGTGAAAGTTAGAGACACGTGGTAGTTATATAGACTGGGAGTAGATACAGATAGACAGTAGCTATAGACAGGTGTGAGTTAGAGACACGTGGTAGTTATATAGACTGGAAGTAGATACAGAAAGACAGTAGCTATAGACAGGTAATGGTAAGAGACAAGTGGAAGCTATATAGACTGGTTGTAGATACAGATAGGCAGTAGCTATAGACAGGTGATATCTAGAGACAAGTGGGAGTAATATAGACTGGTAGAAGATACAGATAGGCAGTAGCTATAAACAGGTAATAGTTAGAGACACGTGGTAGCTATAAAGACTGGTAGTAGATACAGATAGACAGTAGCTATAGACAGGTAATAGTCAGAGACAAGTGGTAGTTATATAGACTGGTTGTAGATACCGATAGGCAGTAGCTATAGACAGGTGATATCTAGAGACAAGTGGGAGTAATATAGACTGGTAGAAGATACAGATAGGCAGTAGCTATAAACAGGTAATAGTTAGAGACACGTGGTAGCTATAAAGACTGGTAGTAGATAACTATAGGCAATATCTATAGACAGGTGATAGTCAGAGACAAGTGGTAGCTATATAGACTGGTAGTAGATATTGATAGGCAGTAGCTATAGACAGGTAATAGTCAGAGACAAGTGGTAGTTATATAGACAGATAGTAGATACAGATAGCCAGTAGCAACAGACAGGTGATAGTAAGAGACACGTGGTAGCTATATAGACTGGAAGTAGATACAGATAGACAGTAGATATAGACAGGTGATAGTTAGAGACAATTGGTAGTAATATAGACTGGTAGTAAATACAAATAGACAGTAGCTATACACAAGTGATAGTTAGAGACACGTGGTAGCTATATAGACTGGTAGTAGATAACGACAGGCAATATCTATAGACAGGTGATAGTTAGAGACACGTGGTAGTTATATAGACTGGTAGTAGATACAGATAGACAGTAGCTATAGACAGGTAATAGTTAGAGACAAGTGGTAGTGATACATACAGGTAGTAGATACAGATACGCAGTAGCTATAAACAGGTAATAGTTAGAGACACGTGGTAGCTATAAAGACTGGTAGTAGATACAGAAAGACAGTAGCTATAGACAGGTGTGAGTTAGAGACATGTGGTAGTTATATAGACTGGAAGTAGATACAGAAATACAGTAGCTATAGACAGGTAATGGTAAGAGACAAGTGGTAGCTATATAGACTGGTAGTAGATACAGATAGACAGTAGCTATTGACAGGTGATAGTAAGAGAAACGTGGTAGTTATATAGACTGGTAGTAGATACAGATAGGCAGTAGCTATAGACAGGTGATAGTTAGAGACAAGTGTTAGTTATATAGACTGGTAGAAGATACAGATAGGCAGTAGCTATAGACAGGTAATAGTCAGAGACAAGTGGTAGTTATAAAGACTGGTTGTAGATACGGATAGGCAGTAGCTATAGACAGGTAATAGTCAGAGACAAGTGGTAGTCATATAGACTGATAGTAGATACAGATAGACAGTATCTATAGACAGGTAATAGTCAGAGAAAAGTGGTAGTTATAAAGACTGGTTGTAGATACAGATAGGCAGTAGCTATAGACAGGTAATAGTCAGAGACAAGTGGTAGTCATATAGACTGGTAGTAGATACAGATAGACAGTAGCTATAGACAGGTGATAGTTAGAGACAAGTGGTAGTTATATAGACTGGTAGAAGATACAGATAGGCAGTAACTATAGATTGTGATAGTTAGAGACATGTGGTAGTTATATAGACTGGTAGTATATACAGATAGACAGTATCTATAGACAGGTAATAGTCAGAGACAAGTGGTAGTTATATAGACTGGTTGTAGATACAGATAGGCAGTAGCTATAGACAGGTGATAGTTAGAGACAAGTGGTAGTTATATAGACTGGTAGAAGATACAGATAGGCAGTAACTATAGATTGTGATAGTTAGAGACATGTGGTAGTTATATAGACTGGTAGTATATACAGATAGACAGTATCTATAGACAGGTAATAGTCAGAGACAAGTGGTAGTTATATAGACTGGTTGTAGATACAGATAGGCAGTAGCTATAGACAGGTAATAGTTAGAGACACGCGGTAGCTATATAGACTGGTAGTAGATAGGCAGTAGTTATAGACAGGTAATAGTCAGAGACACGTGGTAGCTATATAGAATGGTAGTAGATACAAATAAAATGGTAGTAGATACAAATAGGCAGTATATATATACAGGTAATACTGGTAGTAGATACAGATAGACAGTAGCTATAGACAGGTGATAGTTAGAGACATGTGGTAGTTATATAGACTGGTAGTAGATACAGATAGACAGTAACTATAGATAGGTAATAGTCAGAGACAAGTGGTAGTCATATAGACTGGTAGTAGATACAGATAGACAGTAACTATAGAAGGTGATAGTTAGAGACATGTGGTAGTTATATAGACTGGTTGTATATACAGATAGACAGTAGCTATAGACAGGTGATAGTAAGAGACATGTGGTAGCTATATAGACTGGTAGTAGATACAAATAGACAGTAACTATAGAAGGTGATAGTTGGAGACATGTGGTAGCTATATAGACTGGTAGTAGATACAGATAGACAGTAACTATAGAAGGTGATAGTTAGAGACATGTGGTAGTTATATAGACTGGTAGTAGACACAGATACATAGACAGTAGCTATAGACAGGTGATAGTTGGAGACAAGTGGTAGTCATATAGACTGGTAGTAGATACAGATAGACGGTGACTATAGAAGGTGATAGTTGGAGACAAGTGGTAGTCATATAGACTGGTAGTAGGTACAGATAGACAGTAACTATAGAAGTGGATAGTTAGAGACATGTGGTAGTTATATAGACTGCTAGTAGACACAGATACATAGACATTAGCTATAGACAGGTAATAGTCAGAGATAAGTGGTAGTTATATAGACCGGTTGTATATACAGATAGACAGAAGCTATAGACAGGTGATAGTTAGAGACATGTGGTAGTTATATAGACTGGTAGTAGACACAGATAGACAGTAGCTTTAGATAGGTGATAGTCAGAGACAAGTGGTAGTCATATAGACTGGTAGTAGATACAAATAGGCAGTATATATATACAGGTAATACTGGTAGTAGATACAAATAGGCAGTATATATATACAGGTAATACTGGTAGTAGATACATATAGACAGTAACTATAGAAGTGGATAGTTAGAGACATGTGTTAGTTATATAGACTGGTAGAAGATACAGATAGGCAGTAGCTATAGACAGGAGATAGTAAGAGACATGTGGGAGTTACATGTATATAGACTGGTAGTCTCTACAGTTAGGCAGTAGCTATAGACAGATAATAGTCAGAGACAAGTGGTAGTCATATAGCCTGGTAGTAGATACCGATAGACAGTAACTATAGAAGTGGATAGTTAGAGACATGTGTTAGTTATATAGACTGTAGAAGATACAGATAGGCAGTAGCTATAGACATGTAATAGTCAGAGACAAGTGGTAGTTATATAGACTGGTTGTATATACAGATAGACAGTAGCTATAGACAGGTGATAATAAGAGACATGTGGTAGTTACATGTATATAGACTGGTAGTATCTACAGTTAGGCAGTAGCTATAGAAAGGTGATAGACTAAGGTAGGTGGAATATGTAGAAAAAAAGAAAGCTGGAAGCTATAGACATGTGTTGATGAAAGACCCAGCGTGTGGCTATACAGACATGTAGTTAAATAAGTTGTCTGGTAAAGACTTGTGGTAGTTAAAGTCAGTGAACAACTTAAGATATTTGGTACAATTATAACTGTAGACAATCTTTTTAAATAGATATTTAGAAGTAAAATTTATAACAAATGAGCTACGGCTGCATGTCAAACGCAATCATCTATTCCTTAGAGACAATGTAATTATTGATCCTTTTAAAGGTATGTTTGTGTCATGTCATTGACCGTATACTCAATATATAACTTTGTATTGAAGTAATATAATACCGCTTGGGGACGGAAATACCAACCAAGACCCATTTGTCATCATCTTTCTACCCATATTCCTTTGAATGTTATTATCGATGTAATTTTGACAAATGGGTGCTTCTCTAATTTGATGCTATGGTAAGGTCTAATTGAGGAAGCAGATGTATAACGGTGTTAGGAAATAAACGAATATACGAATAAAATGAGGAAACAGAGTCAAAACTAAGAACTGCAGAAGCTGTAACGTAATACAGCATGTTTTGTAAAAGTCTGGTTACTGTTGTGGAGTAGCTGGCTGTGCTGGCTCCAGCTCTATCTTGGTGACAACTGTGTTATCAGTTTTGGGGTTTCTCAGGAATCACAGCGAGGTTCACACAAACATTGCCTACATAAAACAACAGCCGGAAAAATAAACTGTCGCCATTGTTGACTCTTAAATTGTCACTTCATTGTGTTAAATGCCATTTAATTCAACGATTTAAAAATTTAACCAAAACTAAAATAAATGTTGGTACATGTATTATAGTTATGTAAGGTATCGACATTTACTCACGCGCAATGTTCCATGTTCCTATAGGTATTACGATTAGCAAGATAAACGTTTCAGTTTTCAGTAAACCGTCTTGATGATCCGTTGCGACCAAATTTGCGTCACGATAATAAAAACATGTCTCTCTTATTGTCAATAACGCGAACTAATTGTGAACAGAAGGTAGTTTGACTTTTTGAGGTTAGTTTGGTGAACCTATTAAATATACATTATTGATTCCGTTTGTCACAGACAACGACACGAGGAATTGATTGAAGCCCCGAACAATTGTGTGTACGCATATAAACTGATTACAACTCACTTCAACAGTAGACATTTGTATCTCAAGACTACCATATACGTATTCCACACTATAAGGAGATTTTAGTATAAGTAAAAAGATTTACTTTATTTCTCTTTAGTATCCATACATGTTTTTCGCAAAAAAAACAACTAACAAAGAACGCATACTGGAAAATATGCATCGCTAACACTAACTTGCTAAAAACCGAATACTGTCAAATGACAACTAGCAAATACCATCATCGGTAAAAATAGCCTGACAACTGTCGAACACTGGCAAATGTCGATCGATAAAAATGCAATGTGCTGCATTCCGGCAAATATTCATTTTTGAAATAAATGATATTTGTTATCGGTGCATGACCTGATACAGCCGCACATAACTACTTCTATTTTAGCAGTATTTCTTAGTTAGGGTGACGTGTATATTTGTTTTTGCAGCGCAAATCGTAAAGGGTATTGTAAGTTTAGGTACAACTGTGAATTATTGACAGGACCCTTCGAGATAAACGTGCAATTTTAGAAGTGATTGCGTCGATAACGGAAATAACACAATCACAAAATCCATTAGAAGAGTTTGACGACATCGACAACAGACGTACGTGTCGTAAGAACGGCGATAAACGCACTGCTCGTGTCGTTTCTGTTGAACGAGGCATTCAAAGAATTGCCGGAATAAAAGCAGGGAATGAACCAAGGATCTTAGCACAGGGAGTGTCCTGCTGTTTTAGAACGAAATAGAAGTAAAAAGGATGGATGATGCATAATGTTTGTAAACAAAAAAGATTCGACCTCCAAGTAAATACGATAAACCGCATAACCAACTTAGAAGACGGTTGACACGGTTGACACGGTTGACACAGTGTATATAAAACCGACGTAGAAAGACCTCCTTACATATACATTTTATGGTAGTTATATAGACTGGTAGTAGATACATTTTGTTATAAGCTCACCTGGCCCGAAGTGAGCTTTTGCCGTGATGCAGCGTCCGTCGTCCGTCCGCCGTCCATATTTTACTTTAAACAACTTCTTAATAACCAAAAGGCCGAGGGTGATGATATTTAGACAGAAGCAACTGGGATAAAGGGCTACACAGTTTGTTCAAATAAATGACCTTCACCTATTTTCAAGGACACAGGGGTCGAATATGTTAAAAACTTTAAACAACTTCTTCTGAATAACTAAAATGCCCAGGGTGATGATATTTGGCCAGTAGTATGCTGGGATGAAGGGCTACCAGGTTTGTTCAAATGAATGACCTTGAATTCACGGAGGTGTCTTAAAAAGTCTTTATACAACTTCTTCTGAATAACCAAAAGGACCAGTATGGTGATATTTGGTCAGTACAGTAGCATACTGGGATAAAGGGCTACAAATAAACTGCCTTCACTTATATTCAAGGTCACAGGGGCCAATTGTCTTAAAAATACTTTAAACAACTTCTTTTGAATAACCAAAAGGACCAGCATGGTGCTATTTGGTCAGTAGCATGCTTGGATGAAGGGCTACCATGTGTGTTCAAATAAATTACCTTCACCCATATTCAATGTCACAGGGGTAAAAACTTTAAACAACTTCTTCTGAATTACCAAAATATTAACCGCAGGAATATGATAATTGGCCCATCACATGATTGGATGAAAGACTACCAAGTTTGTTGAATGAATGACCTTGAATTATGTTCAAGGTCACAAGGGTCAAATATGTTAAAATCTTTAGACGACTTCTTCTGAATAACCATGAGGCACAGGATGTTGATATCTAGCCAGTAGCATGCCTGATGAAAGGCTGTCAAGCTTTTTCATTTGAATAACCTTGACCCGCTTTCAAGGTCACATTTGGTCAGATATGTATAAACATTAAAATTACCTAATTTCATTAAACAAACGGATAAGGTGGTGATATTTTGCAAGTTGCATCCCGAGACGAAGGCTATACAATCTGTTCAACTTAATGACCTTGTTCGACTTTCAAGGTCACAGGGTTGAAATGTTTTAAAATCTTTTAACAGAATCTGATGAATGACTTTTAATCATAAATACTGATATTTTGCCTGTAGCTTTATTTTAGATCACTTTTAAGTGTGAGATTAATACCAGGTGAGCGATGCAGGTCCATTGGGCCTTTTGTTAAATATATATATATATATTCAAAACAGATATGTATCAAAAGTACTTAACTATAACAGAGGTTGAAATTAGAACTAGATTTCGTTAAATGTAAGATAATCAATTTAGCTTTGTAATATTATTTTGTTGATTAAGTATTTTGTGGAAATATTATGTTAACTGTGTTTTCATCTACCATCATAGTGATAAAAACAGCTCCCTTCAGCTCGTGAGTTAAAGGGGTCTGTACTGTAAACAGACATCTGATATTTTGATAATTCAAACCATAGGTAATATTCCTTGTCGAAATGCTGGCCAAACAATTGTATTGCAAATCAAACCGAACAGTAAAATGTGACACCATTAATTGTTTGTTGAACCCTCACAGCAAAATCATGGCTCTCGGGGAAAAAATATTCCCAATAATAAATTCACGTTGATTTTACACACACATACAAGAGATATGAAGTAGTCAGTACGCTCCATCTTCCCAGCATTCTGTATTCTACATTCATACGAAACTAAATTGCTACTATTATTTGTGAGCGTTCTGTTAGAGGATACTTCAAACTCGTGTTTGATTCTAAAGCATATTTTGCATTTTTTTTTAAGAATGACGATTTTAACGCTTAATTGGAAATATTGCTTTAAGCGAAGTCTTAATTGCCTAATTGAAAGGAATTGTTTTACGAATTTCAAGCGGGATCTACCGGTGTAAAAGGCAAGTTGATATAGTCATCAACGTCATATTTTAATAAATGTAAATTATTCTGGTCTGTAAGTCAAAGCGATACGATATTAATTTGAAATGTTAATCTATCCAATTGACCCCAGAACGAGATCTTGTTTACGCTTCATCAGTGCGACAAACACTGGTAAATGTATCACAAGTACAGTATTACGTCAGGTGACGCTGATGTTGCGATGGACACGAGTCAGATGTCGACATTCATGGTTAAACAGTTACTACATGTACTTTGGCGCACCTGTTATAAACATTTACTTATTGAATATTGATTTACAACCAGTAGCCTTAGAACAAACGTCGCGAGTAAGATAAAGGTATATTTGTCGTCGCTCGACCTTAAGATTGTGTCTGTTGGCTTAACTGCACACGACATCGTTCATATCCGCACTCACGTTGTTCCAGTGAAAGGGACGCAACTTTTATGAATTTCACCCTCATAATCCGTCAGGACGGAAACTGCTAGTTTAACAAATGAAGCTAAGTTATCTGATGAACGACGTTATAGCGATATTTAGATATAGGTATTACACTCAAGGACAAAAATAGAAAATGTTGGGACACCAACTCAAAAGAAAACACATCATTTTCGGCAATAAGTAATCGCAGAGTATTTGGCAGAGAAAATAAAGTGATCCGACAAGGTACATGTAAGCATTAGATATATATATCTTTTAAAATATAAGGTAGTATAGAAAATTCCCCTTAAACACGACTTAGCAGACACTGAAGTATCATATCGGGAATCAGGTGATGCTGACAACTATGCCATCTTACTAGGTTGAAAAGGAAACATTTTGGCGAAAAAATTATACACCAGACATTCATTTTACTGCGGAACATCGCACACCCTGGTAAATCATGATCAGGGGAAGAAGGCATGGTACTATTGAAGGAAAGTGAAAATAATGACATTACAATGTACGTTTGTCAGTTCGGCCATAGTGTAGGTTAATATTCAGATATTTTACTACTACTACTAATAATAATAATATACAACATTTGATATAGCGCCCTATCTAGCTAGCATAAGCCACTCTAAAGCGCTTTACAGTAAGTACATAGATATACAATTAGGATATACAAGTTTTGAGGAATTCGCAGGAGCTGCCTTATCAGGCGCTAACTGCTAGTCCTACACCACCTGGCTAATATCTCCCTATGCGTGTATGCCTGCAAGAGATGTATTGTGTTCTGAAGGGAATCCGTTGTTTCCCCCTTTTAAGTGGAGACGGTATGTGTCATTTCCTTGGTTTAAGGACGGGACATGTCATTGTCATTATAACGTCAGTCTATCTCCTTGAGACGAAACGCTTTAGGCATCCATCAATTAGCAAAAATCAGTTTTTCGTACTTTTTCTTAAGTGAATTTAACCCTATATTTTTCTGTCGAATGTTTATAAGGAACTACCCAAGGCTCTATTCTGGGGCCGCTACTTTTTAATGTGTTCATAAATGACATTTTTTTTACACCATTAATGATGCAAAATTACTAAATTACGCAGACGACAATACTTTATCATATGCAGATTCTTGTTTTCAGAAAATGATAGAAATTTTAGAAAGGGAAAGTTTAAATTTATTAAATTTGTTTGATGTAAATCAGATGCAAGCAAACCCAGAAAAAATTCAGGCCCTAGCTATTGACAAACAGACTTTTGAACAAAAACCCATTTTTTGCATTGGCGACACTAGCATCTCGTGTGAGGAATCAGTAAAACTACTTGGAGTCGAAATTGACTACCTCCTAATTTTTTCTCAACATATAACAAATATCTGCAACAAGGCATCAAGACAGATAAATGTATTGAAACGCATCGGGCAACATCTCACTTTTAAAGGACGGAAGGCAACTTATAATTCTTTTATACTTTCAAATTTTAACTTCTGTCCCTTAGTGTGGCATTTCTGTAATAAAGGTAGCACTGACAAAATTGAAAAAGTAAACTACAGGGCCCTGAAATTTATTAACCAGGATTTTGACTCAAGCTATGAGGTCCTTTTAAGAAAGTCTCAGACAAACATGCTACATGTGGAGAGAATAAGGAAAATAGCCATTGAAACTTTTAAGATTGTCCATGGAATAAGTCCACCTTATCTAAACAAAACAGTACAAACTAATAACGATGAACATTATTCTTTCAGATATGATAAGAACGGAACGGTTTGGCCGGAACAGCTTCTCATACCTCGCGGCGAAACTATGGCAAAATCTTCCGGCTGAGGCAAGAAATACTGTGGATGTTGCCAGTTTCAAGGCATGTATGGATGTGTTATGTGTAAATCTGCTACGACTTTACTGTGTAAATATTCTTAAATGTTTTGCATGCCCGTCTCTAAGTTGCCCTTTTTAGATATGTTTAGATACAATGTACATGTATGTTTAAATGGGATTGCATGGAGCATGATATACATCTGTGATTATAGTATGAAGCTAGCTGCTGCTCCTGCCTTTGTGCTTTATTATGTCAGCTTGTGTACTAAAGTATGCTTTACATGTATCTTAAAATTTTAAGTTTTCATTTTTTTTATGATATATTAGTAGCCTGTGATATGTTTCTAAATTTATCTGTGATTATGTTGAATATATGACCTTTTATAAGAATTATAAGAATATAACAAATCCTGAGTTAATTGGGTGCAGGTCGAGCATGCAATGCTGGTAGGGGGCTCCCCAACCCTTGGAGCTGGCCATGTACCACTGTACTATCTTTTCTAAAGTTCTTCTTTTTAATTCTTTCCTTCATCTCATAATATAAGCAAATGTGATCAAATAATAAATGAAATTCAAAATGCGATAAATGTAACATGCCACTTTTACAGCATTAAATATTATTATTATTATTATTATTATTTATTTAAAATTAAGTAAGTTTTCTTAGATGCTTCCTCTCTACTTGTATCTTATACAGCATGAACATATCGTGTTTAATTAATGAAACCTTGTTTTATGTATGTTTTTTTTGTTTGTCGATTGTAAAAGCTAACTAAACGAGCTTGTGTTTATCTTTGTAATCATATCGACGTTAAATAAAATGTACTTTGCTTGATTTGACTTGGATGACATCATGTCAGGATATACATATACAAGTTGCTGTTTTCATGAGAACTATCTACTAGACATAACAAATGACCGTGAAAGTCGATAGCCCAGGCACTATCTTCACACCAGAATCAATTGATGTCAGAATCTAAATAAATCCTACTTCCGTTTCAATATTTAGTATTTTAGTTTTATTTTCTTCGTTGGTTTTTCTGTGCACATAGTCTTTGTTGAGTTCGGTGGCAAGGTTACAAACCTGATATAGGCAAATTGCCCAGCCTCTGACCGAAAAAATGTTATCAGCAATGGTAGCAAAAACCTCGCTAAGCCATTCAATTTATCGTCAAGATATGTAGATAATGTGCTGTCTTTTAATATTCTAACAGGAATTTTATTCACCATGTCGGTTGTACAGTATATATCATCCTGAATCTGAAACCAAGCACACTACGGACTACTTACTTCAGACGATTTCGATTCTCATTACGTGATCTTTCTCTTTGTTGATTGTAACTTCGTGGCTTCCCCAAGCTAGGGTGTTAACATACTATCTGGCATTCAAGAGTATGCTCCGCGAATATCATGAAGTTTGTGATAGATGTGTGCTGCTGACGAAGATTTCAAAACAGGATTTCGAGAAATACAGGTTGACATGGTCAACTTCTATGGTTGAAAGCACAATGTCTTTTACTTTTTTGTGTGGTATTACGGTCGACGTGTCTGATAGTTTTCTTTATCATATAGTTCTTTTTCGAATAGATATCTCTGTGACCAAAATGATCAAAATGTCGAGATAACCGGACAATTATCATAACAACTTTAACCCCTTAAGTGAGCCACGTAATACATACTTTTTTTTCAATCGTTGGACAACCGTGACTAATTCTTGTTAAACGACTTGTTCGCAATGCTAGTTTGCGGTGCCGTTCATACAATGTACCTGCTTAATACGTTTAGCTCTATCTGTCTAATGACTACTTGGCTGCCGCTGGGTAACAGTTCCCTGTCAAGGTTGGCAAGCACTTTTAACTTGTTGTGTTGCAGTAATGACCAAATCCTTCCTGATGTGTGTTACAAGTCTGCTTCCTGACATGATTGTAGTTATCGAAAGTGGTGTGAGATCAAACAAGAATGTCCTCAGATCTTGTTATTGTATTTACACCTTACTGTCACACTTTATGACAATTACCTACATCGGAAGGGTCACCTCACTGTCACACTTTATGACAATTACCTACATTAGAAGGATCTCCTCACTGTCACACTTTATGACAATTACCTACAATAGAAGGGTCACCTTACTGTCACACTTTATAACAATTACCTACATCGGAAGGGTCACCTTACTCTCACATTTTATGACAATTACCTACATTAGAAGGATCACCTTACTGTCACACTTTAAGACAATTACCTACATTGGAAGGGTCACCTTACTATCAAACTTTTTGACAATTACCTACATTAGAAGGGTTACCTTACTATCATATTTTATGACAATTACCGACATTGAAAGGGTCACCTTGCTATCACACTTTTTGACAATTACCTACATTAGACGGGTTACCTTACTATCACACTTTATGACAATTACCTACATCGGAAGGGTCACCTTACTCTCACACTTTATGACAATACCTACATTAGAAGGATCACCTTACTGGCTCATTTTATGACAATAACCTACATTAGAAGGATCACCTTACTGTCACACTTTATGACAATTACCTACATTAGAAGGATCACCTTACTATCACACTTTATGACAGTTACCTATATTAGAAGGATCACCTTACTGTCACACTTTATGAAAATTATCTACATTCGAAGGATCACCACACTGTAACATTTTATGACAATTACCTACATAAGGAGGATCACCTTACTGTCTCACTTTATGACAATTACCTACATTAGAAGGATCACCTCACTGTAACATTTTATGACAATAACCTACATAAGAAGGATCACCTCACTGTAACATTTTATGACAATAACCTACATTCGAAGGATCACCTCACTGTAACATTTTATGACAATAACCTACATAAGAAGGATCACCTTACTGTCACACTTTATGACAATTACCTACATTAGAAGGATCACCTCATCATCACACTTTATGACAATTACCTACATTGGAAGGGTCACCTTACTGTCACACTTTAAGACAATTACCTACATTGGAAGGGTCACCTTACTGTCACACTTTATGACAATTACCTACATTGGAAGGGTCACCTTACTGTCACACTTTAAGACAATTACCTACATTGGAAGGGTCACCTTACTGTCACACTTTATGACAATTACCTACATTGGAAGGGTCACCTTACTGTCACACTTTAAGACAATTACCTACATTGGAAGGGTCACCTTACTGTCACACTTTATGACAATTACCTACATTGGAAGGGTCACCTTACTGTCACACTTTAAGACAATTACCTACATTGGAAGGGTCACCTTACTGTCACACTTTATGACAATTACCTACATTGGAAGGGTCACCTTACTGTCACACTTTAAGACAATTACCTACATTGGAAGGGTCACCTTACTGTCACACTTTATGACAATTACCTACATTGGAAGGGTCACCTTACTGTCACACTTTAAGACAATTACCTACATTGGAAGGGTCACCTTACTATCACACTTTATGACAATTACCTACATCAGAAGGGTTACCTTACTATCACATTTTATGACAATTACCTACATTGAAAGGGTCACCTTGCTATCACACTTTTTGACAATTACCTACATTAGACGGGTTACCTTACTATCACATTTTATGACAATTACCTACATTAGAAGGATCACCTTACTGTCACACTTTATGACAATAACATACATTAGAAGGATCACCTTACTGTCACACTTTATGACAATTACCTACATTAGAAGTGTCACCTTACTGTCTCACTTTTTGACAATTACCTACTTTAGAAGGATCACATTACTGTCCCACTTTATGACAATTACCTACATTGGAAGGGTCACCTTACTGTCACACTTTATGACAATTACCTCAATTAGAATGATCACCTTACTGTCACACTTTATGACAATTATCTACATTAGAAGTGTCACCTTACTGTCTCACATTTTGACAATTACCTACTTTAGAAGGATCACCTTACTGTCTCACTTTATGACAATTACCTACATTGGAAGGATCACCTTACTGTCATACTTTATGACAATTACCTCCATTAGAATGGTCACCTTACTGTCACACTTTATGACAATTACCTACATTGGAAGGGTCACCTTACGATCACACTTTATGATAACTACCTTCATTAGAAGGGTCACCTCACCATCACACTTTATGACAATTACCTACATAAGAAGGATCACCTTACTGTCACACTTTATGACAATTACCTACATTATAAGGATCACCTTACTGTCACACTTTATGACAATTACCTACATTAGAAGGATCACCTTACTGTCACACTTTATGACAATTACCTACATTAGAAGGATCACCTTACTGTCACACTTTATGACAATTACCTACATTAGAAGGATCACCTTACTGTCACACTTTATGACAATTACCTACATTAGAAGGATCACCTTACTGTCACACTTTATGACAATTACCTACATTAGAAGGATCACCTTACTGTCACACTTTATGACAATTACCTACATTAGAAGGATCACCTTACTGTCACACTTTATGACAATTACCTACATTAGAAGGATCACCTTACTGTCACACTTTATGACAATTACCTACATTAGAAGGATCACCTTACTGTCACACTTTATGACAATTACCTACATTAGAAGGATCACCTTACTGTCACACTTTATGACAATTACCTACATTAGAAGGATCACCTTACTGTCACACTTTATGACAATTACCTACATTAGAAGGATCACCTTACTGTCACACTTTATGACAATTACCTACATTAGAAGGATCACCTTACTGTCACACTTTATGACAATTACCTACATTAGAAGGATCACCTTACTGTCACACTTTATGACAATTACCTACATTAGAAGGATCACCTTACTGTCACACTTTATGACAATTACCTACATTAGAAGGATCACCTTACTGTCACACTTTATGACAATTACCTACATTAGAAGGATCACCTTACTGTCACACTTTATGACAATTACCTACATTAGAAGGATCACCTTACTGTCGCACTGTATGACAATTACATATATTAGAAGGATAATCTTACTGTCACACTTTATGACAATTACCCACATTAGAAGGATCACCTTACTATCACACTTTTTGACAATTACCTACATTAGAAGAGTTACCTTACTATCACATTTTATGACAGTTACCTACATAAGGAGGATCACCTTACCGTCACACTTTATGACAATTACCTACATAAGAAGGACCACCTTACTGTCACACTTTATGACAATTACCTACATTGGAAGGGTCACCCTACTATCACACTTTATGACAATTACCTACATTAGAAGGATCACCTTACTGTCACACTTTTTGCCAATTACCTACATTAAAAGGACACTTACTGTCACACTTCATGACAATTACCTACATAAGAAGGGTCACCTTACGATCACACTTTATGACAATTACCTACATTAGAAGGGTCACCTAACCATCACGCTTTATGACAATTACCTACATTAGAAAGGTCACCTTACTGTCACACTTTATGACAATTACCTACATTAGAAGGATCACCTTACTGTCACACTGTATGACAATTACATATATTAGAAGGATCATCTTACTGTCACACTTTATGACAATTACCCACATTAGAAGGAAGACCTTACTGTCACACTTTATGACAATTATCTACATTTGAAGGATCACCTCAACGTCACACGTTATGACAATTACCTACATCTGAAGGGTCACCTCACTGTCACACTTTATGACAATTACCTACATTAGAAGGATCATCTCTCTGTCACACTTTATGACGATTACATACATTAGAAGGGTCACCTTACTGTCCCACTTTATGAGAATTACCTACATCGGAAGGGTCACCTTACTATCACACTTTATGAAAATTACCTACATTTGAAGGATCACCTCACTGTTACACTTTATGACAATTCCCCACATTAGAAGGCCCACATTAGAAGGATCACCTTAATTTCAAACTTTATGACAATTACATACATTAGAAGGATCACCTTACTTTCTCATTTTATGACAATTACCTACATTAGAAGGATCACCTTATTATCATACTTTATGACAATTACCTATATTAAAGGATCACCTTACTGTCACACTTTATGACAATTACCTACATTGGAAGGGTCACCTTACTATCACCCTTTATGACAATTACTTACATTTGAAGGATCACCTTACTGTCACACTTTATGCCAATTACCTACATTAGGAGGATCACCTTACTGTCACACTTTATGACAATTACCTACATCAGAAGGGTCACCTTACGATCACACTTTGTTACAATTACCTATATAAGAAGGGTCACCTCACCATTACACTTTATGACAATAACCTAAATTAGAAGGATCACCTCACCATTACACTTTATGACAATTACCTACATTAGAAGGATCACCTTACTGTCACACTGTATGACAATTACATATATTAGAAGGATCATCTTAATATCAACCTTTATGACAATTTCCCACATTAGAATGATCACCTTACTGTAACATCTTATGACAATTACCTACATTAGAAGGATCACCTTACTGTCACAATTTATGAAAATTACCTACATTTGAAGGGTTACCTTACTGGCACAATTTATGAAAATTATCTACATTCGAATGATCACCTCACTGTAACATCTTATGACAATTATCTACATAAGGAGGATCACATTACTGTCACACTTTATAACAATTATCTACATTAGAAGGATCACCTTACTGTCTCACTTTATGACAATTACCTACATTAGAAGGATCACCTTACTGTCACACTTTATGACAATTACCTACATTAGAAGGGTCAC
>NW_018408064.1:31502-37675 GCF_002113885.1 Mizuhopecten yessoensis
AAGGATCACCTTACTGTCACACTTTATGACAATTACCTACATTATAAGGATCACCTTACTGTCACACTTTATGACAATTACCTACATTATAAGGATCACCTTACTGTCACACTTTATGACAATTACCCACATTAGAAGGATCACCTTACTGTCACATTTTATGACAATTACCTACATTAGAAGGATCACCTTACTGCCACACGTTATAACAATTACCTACATTAGAAGGATCACCTTCCTGTCACACTTTGTGACAATTACCTACATCGGAAGGGCCTTCTTACTATCACACTTTATGACAATTACCTACATTAGAAAGGCCACCTTACTGCCACACTTAATGACAATTACCTACATTAGAAGGATCACCTTACTATCACACTTTATGACAATTAACTACATTATAAGGATCACCTTACTGCCACACTTTATGACAATTACCTACATTGGAAGGATTTATGACTATTACCTACATTAGAAGGATTTATGACAATTACCTACATTAGAAGGATTTATGCCAATTACCTTCATTAGAAGGATTAATGACAATAATCTACATTTTAAGGATTTATGACAATTACCTACATTAGAGGGATCACCTTACTGTCACACTTTATGACAATTACTTTCATTGGAAGGGCCTTCTTACCGCCACACTTTATGATAATTACCTACATTGTGAGGGCCATCCTACTACTACACTATAGGGCACTTATCAGTATTATGACGTGAGGGTCACTTTATTACCACATTCTATGGAAAATGGAGAGAGCACTACCTAAGTTTCACCATCAAACACTTATTTATGCGTCTCTCCACTACCACAGAACACATGATGACTCACATCCAAATGTTTTTTCACAATTACATCATATGTTAGGTTGACATGTGACGCCATAATGTGTTTACTATCTACCAGACAAATTTAACAAACGTGATATTATATGAACATTTGTACGTTATCGAGATAATGAAAATGACCACAGGTATTAGAAAATGAAAATGATTTAATAAACAATGGTTTAACTGTAGTTTTGATACTGTGAAGTATTTAGGAATTGTGAAGTAGGTAAAAACTGACTCCGAGTAATGAACACCGATTTGTTTATATCCGAAAATATCTGACTCCGAGTAATGAACACCAATTTGTTTATATCCGAAAATATCAGTAGTTTGCATTACTGATGAAGACAATATATAATTTGAAATATAAGTTAACCCATTTATGACAGCAAACGTTCCAAATGCAAATATGTGAGCTAAAAGTGTACCGAAGGGCCATTTGACATTATATGACAGTTTGAATAAGTAAAAGCAGGTGCATGAATCATATGCTTGGATTCTTGACGGCATGATGACGATCAGTATCTGGACATGACTAATGTGAATTTGGTTTTCTCCTGCAGGCGCTCTCGGATTCGGCGGCTCGTACAACAAATCCTTTAACGTAAATGTATGGTCCACACATAGTGTAGGACATGGCAGTGTGCAATAAGAGCATAACAAATCCTATACAGAACATATAAACTGTATCCGTACATACACAACCTTAGAGTGTGGGGACGTGAGGTCGGATGACGAGGGCACATGTTTGCCTCGGACAAGAATAAGATGTTAGATAATCGTGTAACATCTCTTTATGGTTACCTGTAGAATTAACAATATCATAGTATGTTAGTTGTCATTCCATACAACTTATCAATGTCAGTGTATAGTAAGATGAATGGAGTTTACAAAAAGGACGTGGACAAGCTGACGGCACAATTCACCCGTCTGGGTTTGATATATTGAACGTAGTTCTGTTAATGATCAATGCGTCATTTACTCGCCTTTTACGTATCGCCAGAATAATATGTCAAAGGTCAGCGAACAATGGTTCCATATTTATTCAGGGTCCCTTAGTAGATTCCAACAGGGTAAAATAGGACTTACACCAAACAATTTTCTGTCCATACGATACTGTTGAACAATATTATGCAATTGATTCTCGTTAGGGTAAAATTTCATTCTTACATTCTAGCAACTAGCAAGGAATACATATAATACACCCCCTGGGTATTGTTCTACGTACCGCTGTGTGTTATTTTCCTTTTTTTTTTGCTGCAAAAGGTGATATTCTTACTTGTAGGTCAGCACAGAAAATATGCCTTGTATTTCTAACATAAAACAATGCTTTCATTCATCGCGTACAGTAACGGAGAATAACTCACAATGCTGTTTCCAAGATGAAATCCTCATCTCAGTTTTTTGCCTTCCAGACTTCTAGAACGACTGTGAATTTATAATGGCAGAGAATATTAGTTCACAACATACGGTGTGTTGTAAGTTGACAGTGAATGGCGAAACTAGTACCGAACATACGAATGTTGTTGCTGTTCCTACGATGGCCGATTATTTAACTGGGCGAAAAATATGTGTCTATCAGCTGTTTCTGGGTCACCTGATTTCCAAACATTGCTGCTCAGACAAGCGGTGAACCACTTAAGCTGACAATGATTTAATGCAAAACTAACCATGATACATTTTCAGAGATGTGTGCAAATGAAAACTTATTGTGAATTTTATATTCTTTAACAAATATTTTAAAAGATGAGGTTTAAGGCATTTTTTAATGTAAATTTTGTTCAAATAACTTTCGCAATAAGGAAAATTGTCATATTTGTAAACATACCAATATCTGAGGATTGGGTACAATAAACTGTTCATATTTTATATGAATAACGAATTATGGCCTGGTAGATATGGTAATAATGACCAAACTAAAAGCAGAATGTACTTAAGTGTAAAAACGTTACCGCTACTTATTACACATGGTTAATACAAGATAACAAGTCAATAATGTGAAATTTCGTCCCTGTCTTGATAAGAAATGTCTCATTTTAGATGAGAATACTGATTGTTTACGTGCTTCCAGTTCGGAATTCTGAAAATGAGTATTTAACTAATCGAAAACGTACGTACGCCTTTGTTTCCATCACTGAGAATAGACGACAGAAGAATAGCATAGGGAATGTGGTGTCCCTATTTGCAAAAAAATCCTTTGTGACATGTTCATTATTCAATGTAAATAGACCGCTCTACATGAAATGTCAGACTTACGCAAATAATGATATTTGGTTTATCTGACTTTCACCCAGGACTTTAACAAATTCAGGAGTTATGGTCTTAATACTACGATTGTTTTACTAGGATTATTTATTTAGTCCTGTTATCTTTTTTTCTGTATCTCCCATATTTCATCCATATCTATAATAACAATCTATGCCTGATGGACATTACATAAGCGTTGCTCTCAGTGGAATCATTGATAAGCATATTCCTTGCAAATCTTAAGATTTTCGAAGCCATTATCCAAATTGATGATGTTTTCTTAAATTCTTCTGCTTATTTTTCTCAAATCTGTCGATGTTTCTGCAATAACTATGAGCAGTTTTAGTTTGATTAACATCAGTAAATGGGTCTCCATGGAAAACCCAGATGCACCTGTTTGTCAATTGCGATAACAGTCAATGGAAAATACCTCCCACATGACAAGATGAAGTAAAAAAGAAAACGGAAAAACAAAAAAAGCAAAAAACTAAAATCAGGGTCGAAAAGAAAAAACAATAGGGACTCCCACAAAGGCCTGTAGGGCGAAATGTCAGGTTCTACGGAATATAAGGTTCTACGGAATATAAGTTATACGGAATGTAACGTTATACGGAATATAAGGTTATACGGAATATAATGTTCTATGGAACATAAGTGCAGATTGACGTGGAGAATTAAAAAAACCTGTCATTATTGCATTAAAATAACAATCTATTACTGTTATGGTTTTGTCATTTTATTTTGTTAATACCACTAATGCAATCCAACTTTAATATTTTATGTCACATACATGTCACATACATGAACGTCTGACAAACACCAATACATTTGCATATCCACTACAGGTCCCCCTATAAACACTACCAGAGGAAATTGCATTCATTTTAGAAGCAAACATTAGGGCAATGTTAGGCTGTTCCAGGAATCTCGTTTGCACTTACGATAGACACTTCAATATCGACTATATAAGGGATTATCTACCAGACGTTTTATTATGAACAATATCTTAACAAATACAAGTCAAACACTTCCATTTCTGAGATGGAGCTATACTAGCTCTTTTTAATTTACCGAAACTGATTGGTATCAAAGCGAGTGTCTACGTGTTATAGGATTCAGTATGGACATACACTGCGTGTACTTTCCGGAAGACTGACAAACACTATGTGCAGTCTCCCAATTAATGATGCAGTAGAGATGTAAACTGTGTACATTTTTCACAGTTTTGAAATGAATTGACATCCATCAATTCTCACTTATTAAGCTCTGGGTTGACTTAATATTTTGTTTCACACTTGTTGTTACTTGTTGATATTTCGACTATATGCCTCATAGGTAACATGATTTTATAACTTAAGACTCAGTTTGAGTATTGAAAGCAAATATAAGGAAGTACACATTTTGATAGGTTCTAATTGTTTGAGGTTTGTATCGTTGGGTCGGTATTTTTTAACATTGGTTTAGAAGGATGTGTCATTGGTTTGGTAGATAGTGTCATTGACTATTTTACCGGTTGTATTAAGTACTAAAAATATGAAGTAAGGAACACCTATAATAATATGAATTTGATTTGTTGATGGAGAAAGCTAAGTTAACATCTTACAGCATCAAATGGCTTTTTCGTCCATTTAGCATTCATCAGTGGAACTTCAGGTAAAAAGAATAAAAATCCAAGTCAAATGCTATCCCAAACATATGTAGGATACAGCAAATGGAGACTGGTGTATACGGATCTATCCCAACCGTATGTAGGATACAGCGAATGGAGACTGGTGTATAAGGACCTACCCCAAACATATCTAGGATACAGCGAATGGAGACTGGTGTATAAGGATCTACCCCAAACATATCTAGGATACAGCGAATGGAGATTGGTGTATAAGGACCTACCCCAAACATATCTAGGTTACAGCGAATGGAGACTGGTGTATAAGGACCTACCCAAAACATATGTAGGATACAGCGAATGGAGACTGGGGTATAAAGACATATCCCAAACTTATGTAGGATTTAGCGAATGGAGACTGGTGTATAAGGACCTATCCAAAACATATGTAGGATACAGCGAATGGAGACTGGGGTATAAAGACATATCCCAAACTTATGTAGGATTTAGCGAATGGAGACTGGTGTATAAGGACATATCCCAAACATATGTAAGATAGAGCGAATGGAGACTGGTGTATACGAACCTATCCCAAACATATGTACGTGTAGGATACAGCAAATGGAGACCGGTGTATAAGGACCTATCCCAAACGTATGTAGGATACAGCGAATGGAGACTGGTGTATACGGACATATCCCAACCATATGTAGGATACAGCGAATGGAGACTGGTGTGTAAAGAACTATCCCAAACTTATGTATGATACAGCGAATGGAGACTGGTGTATAAGAACCTATCCCAAACGTATGTAGGATACAGCGAATGGAGACTGGTGTATAAAGACCTCTCCCAAACGTATGTAGGATACAGCGAATGGAGACTGGTGTATAAGAACCTATCCCAAACGTATGTAGGATACAGCGAATGGAAACTGGTGTAAAAGGACCTATCCCAAACAAATGTAGGATACAGCGAATGGAGACCGGGGTATAAGGACCTATCCCAAACATGTGCAAGATACAGTAAATGGAGACTGGTGTATAAGGACCTATCCCAAACGTATGTAGGATACAGCGAATGGAGTCTTGTGTATAAGGACCTATCCCAAACATATGTAGGATACAGCGAATGGAGACTTGTGTATAAGGACCTATCCCAAACATGTGTAAGATACAGTAAATGGAGACTGGTGTATAAGGACCTATCCCAACCATATGTAGGATACAGCGAATGGAAACTGGTGTTAAAGGACCTAACCCAAACAAATGTAGGATACAGCGAATGGAGACTGGTGTATAAGGACCTACCCCAAACATATGTAGGATACAGCGAAAAGAGACTGGTGTATAAGGACCTATCCCAAACATATGTAGGATACAGCGAATGGAAACTGGTGTATAAAAACATATCCCAAACTTATGTAGGATTAAGCGAATGGAGACTGGTGTATAAGGACATATCCCAAACATATGTA
>NW_018408065.1:0-743 GCF_002113885.1 Mizuhopecten yessoensis
TCGCAAGAATAACACTTCAATACTAATGTTTTATTGTTTAATATGCGACGTTAAATAAAAACTATTGTATCTTGTATAGACGAAAACTAAATTACTCAGCTACCCATATTGAAACACTTTTGACCTAGTATCTAATTATCCCTTCTATATTATTTTCGGTGTCGTTTCCCTAGGTACATGTACCCTCTGTATATCGGCATAAGCGTAGCGAAACCGTAATCTCACACAAGCAAGCAAGTATTTAATCACAGAGAGACACATATACACGAACAATACCTGCATCCTATCGTTTAGCGCTGATCAGTTTTAGTTCCCTTTACTGTTAGAGACAAGGGCAGTAACTCGCACTGGCATACATCCACAATAATATTGGGATGTAACACGCAAGCGCAGCCGGGGTTTTTTTTACAGAAAAAAATCGTTCCCAAATAAGCTAAAGTAGAAGCTATTATTCCTGATATCAAACACAAGCCGCTTCCTTCCTCTTCCTCCTTTTTTATATCAAATTGACAGAAAATTGTTGTCCATTTTACATTTGTACAAGTGTATACGATTATGTTTCAGGCCGTCATTTATATGTTATATAAATGAGGCCAATTTCATCCTCATCTTTGTATAAATTGTTTCTTATTGTTTTGTTTCATCTTATGTAACATAAACCTTAGTACAAGTGTGTACAGTAAGTAAAGATGTTATCTTTACGCCGTCATATATAAGTACGCAACATTATCATCGATAAGTGC
>NW_018408065.1:2058-2808 GCF_002113885.1 Mizuhopecten yessoensis
CAGTACGTAGAATTTTAAAACAAGTACAAAATACTCATGTTTATCCGTCTCCTTTTTTGTGAAACAGCGATCGACGGCACTGACTAGTATTCGTCCTCGATATCCAGGGATTTCGCTCACTTTCACTCTCTGCACCCCTGGAATATGTCATAGCAAAATTGAAGGCACGAAGATAGCTATTTGATTGGTCTCAGGTTAAAAAAAACCTGACCAATCGCTGCGCTGAGTCCTGTCCTTTGAAGATTACAAAGGAGCGACACTCGACTTCAAAACCTGTCATTGTTTACCATTACGCGACCGCGAAGTTCTTTTATTTCGCTCAGTTTCGCTCAGATGACATCGTTGTAAGCTAACTATAGTAGATTGTGGTGATGTATGATGTTCCTTTCTTCTGATGTTAATGTTATGTACATCGAAGGATCGAACTAGTCTTTTCTCATCAACAAGGTTGCGCACACTGAGCCTTCAATTTTGCTATGACATATTCCAGCGGTGCAGAGAGCGAAAGTGAACGTAACCCCTGATATCGAGGATGACTAATATTATGCATATATATATTGATAGTTGTATAATTATATTTAAGCATTGAGGTTGATTTTTTTATTTTGCAAAAACAAATCTTTTCATACCCCGATGAAAATAAAAAAATCAACCTCAATGCTTATAATTAATTTCATTAAATGTTGTGAAAAGAAACTAGAACAGTGACAGGTCAGTAAGGGCCCCGTCTTGTGGCAATATATCCCCCAT
>NW_018408065.1:3316-5086 GCF_002113885.1 Mizuhopecten yessoensis
TTGAAATATACAAAACTTGACCTTGACCCTTTGGACTGCGTAACCTAGCCCTAAGGTCAGTTGACTCTGTGTTAAGTTCTGAACAACATTGCTTCATAATGTCATAAGAAAATGTTCATCAGGGAAAAAGTACAAAATTTAACCTTCACCTTTGACCCAGTGACCTTGACCTTTGGTCAGTTGACTCCTTGTTTAATTCTGAGCAACATTGCTTTAAAGTGTCATAGGGAAGTGTTCACCAGTGAAAATATACAAAATTTAACCTTGACCTTTGACCCGATGACCTTGACATTTGGTCAGTTGACTCCTTGTTTAATTCTGATCAACTTTGCTTCATCATGTCATAACAAAATGTTCATCAGTGAAAAGATGCCAAATTTGACCTTGACATTTGATTCTAATGACCTTGACCTATAACCTCGACTTTTTACCTCAGTGTGTCTCTGTGTTTAATTCCGAACAACTTTGCTTCATAATGTCATAACGAAATGTTCACCAGTGAAAAGCTACAAAATTTGACCTTGACCCCTGACCCGATGACCTTGACCTTTGGTCAGTTGACTCCTTGTTTAATCCTAATCAACTTTGCAACAACGCGCGCGCTCAGCTGTTCAGAGCTTGACAGGAACGAGTCGGTCATTTTGGCGAGCTGGAAGCGGAGAGCACACGAGGCTACTACTGTCTGAAGTTAAACACGNCACGCATGCGCATTGGAATAAATCTGCAGCAATAAAGATAGCCCAGACGAACCAATATGATGTTTATAACAGAAATTGGTAAATCTTAAATACAATTTGACATGTGTTACTATTATGAGGCCAACAATTACCCATTACGCCCGAAATAGGGTAAAACCTGGTGAAGGAACTGCGATTTAGTCACAATTTGCTCAACATTGGCAACACAACTCTTTTTGGTTTATTGCGGCGGTCTACATATTTTATACTTATTAACCTTCCACACATATAATCAACAGTTTCATTTTTTTAAATTCAATTTTGAAATCGTTAAAGCCGTTTTCTTCCTTTCGTTATGTACACTATCTAGATATGTGAATGGTAACTAATTTCTAAAATGTGTGTTATTTCTAATGATAATTTTACTTTAAAATGTAGTCGGATTTCCTGGCTGACATTCAGGCTCGGGGAGTGGCTGTAATACAAAAGCCTTTCTGTGTAACATATTTCTATTCGCAGAATTTCTTCGTACGGTTGTTGACCACACACTTTATGCATACATTTTCATTCTTTTGACTTTAGCACCAATTAGAAGTAAATTGATAACGTTATAAAGGTTTAGAATTGAGCTACTCAACTTTGCTTTACTTCAACATGATTTGAAACGTTTTCGACTCGGATTTTCGTTCTTTTTTTTCTACATCGATGAGCCCAGTGAAGCTATTTCAGAAGTTATACGCCGAATATGATTGATTGTATAAAGACTTTTCATAATACACCAGATAGAATAGATCGTGTAGGAACCGTCATTGCGTTATAAGGGACATAACTCATACTATATATTGATTAACCTCCGTGATATTTTTTTGTCATTCAACTAACGCTTGTAACTGCCTGCATGTGATTGTTAATATACGTCATGTTTGCTGCAAGAACATCACTACAGTGATTAGGTTTTATTGATTCAAATATGCGACGTTAAATAAAATTCTTATATCTTGTTTCTAACCTGACAGATACAAATGAATTCATTTGTGTATCATGCAAGGAGTTCCCATTAGTTTAAACTTTATTTATTATCGGTATAATATTC
>NW_018408066.1:0-744 GCF_002113885.1 Mizuhopecten yessoensis
ATTCAGTTGACAACGATTAAGTAATACAACAATTGAGTAATACAGTTAACAACGATTAAGTAAAACAACAATTAAGTAATAAAGTGAACAACGATTGAGTAATACAACAATGGAGTGATACAGTTGACAACGATTATGTTATACAAAGATATAGTAATACAACAATTGAGTAATATAGTTGACAAAAATTATGTAATACAACGATTAAGCAATACAACAATTGAGTAATACAACGATTGAGTAATACAATGAACAACGATGGAGTGATACAGTAAACAATTAGTAAGTAATTCAACGATTAAGTAATACAACGATTAAGAAATACAACAATTGAGTAATACAACGATTGAGTGATACATTAAACAGCGATTAAGTTAAACAACGATTAAATAATACAAAAATTAAGTAAAACAGTGAACAACGATTAAATAATACAACAATTGAGTAGTACAATGATTGAGTAATACAGAAAACAACGATTAAGTAAAACAACGATTAAGTAATAAAAGGAACAACGAATAAGTAATACAGTGAACAGCGATTGAGTAATACAACAATTGATTAATACAGTAACCATCGATTGAGTAATACAGTGAAAAACAATTGAGTAATACGGTGAACNGATACAGTGAACAACAATTGAGTAATACAGTGAACAACGATTGAGTAATACAGTGAACAACGATTGAGATTAAGTAAAACAACGATTGAGTATTACAGTGAACAACGATTGAGTGATACAAT
>NW_018408066.1:2091-2291 GCF_002113885.1 Mizuhopecten yessoensis
GTTAACAACAATTGAGTAATACAGTTAACAACGATTGAGTAATACAGTGAACAACGATTGAGTATTACAGTGAACAACGATTGAGTGATACAATGAACAACGATTAAGTAATACAACAATTGAGTAATACAGTGAACAACAATTGAGTAATACAGTGAACAACGATTGAGTAATACAGTGAACAACGATTGAGTAATACA
>NW_018408066.1:2353-2521 GCF_002113885.1 Mizuhopecten yessoensis
ATTGAGTAATACAGTGAACAACGATTGAGTAATACAGTGAACAACGATTGAGTAATACAACGATAAAAAAATACAACAATTGAGTAATACATTGAACAACGATTGAGTAATACAGTGAACAATGATTGAGTAATACAGTGAACAACGATTTAGTAATACAGTGAACAA
>NW_018408066.1:7151-8126 GCF_002113885.1 Mizuhopecten yessoensis
GAGGCTAGGGTTCTGTCGTCTATTCTAGTTACATAGTTCTGTCGTCCATTCTAGTTAGAGGCTAGGGTTCTGTCGTCTATTCTAGTTACAGAGTTCTGTCGTCCATTCTAGTTACAGAGTTCTGTCGTCCATTCTAGTTACAGGGTTCTGTCTTTTATTCTAGTAACAGGGTTCTGTCGTCTATTCTAGTTACAGAGTTCTGTCGTCCATTCTAGTTACAGAGTTCTGTCGTCCATTCTAGTTACAGGGTTCTGTCGTTTATTCTAGTAACAGGGTTCTGTCGTCTATTCTAGTAACATGGTTCTGTCGTCTATTCTAGTTACAGGGTTCTGTCGTCTGTTCTAGTTACAGAGTTCTGTCGTCCATTCTAGTTACAGGGTTCTGTCGTCTGTTCTAGTTACAGGGTTCTGTCGTCCATTCTAGTTACAGGGTTATGTCGTCTATTCTAGTTACAGGGTTCTGTCGTTTATTCTAGTTACAGGGTTCTGTCGTATATTCTAGTTACAGGGTTCTGTCGTTTATTCTAGTAACAGGGTTCTATCGTTTATTCTAGTTACAGGGTTCAGTCGTCTATTCTAGTTACAGGGTTTTGTCGTTTATTCTAGTTACAGGGTTCTGTCATTTATTCTAGTTACAAGGTTCTGTCTTCTATTCTAGTAACAGGGTTCTGTCGTCTATTTTAGTTACAGGGTTTAGTCGTCTATTCTAGTAACAGGGTTCTGTCGTCTATTCTAGTTACAGGGTTCTGTTGTTTATTCTTGATACAGGGTTCTGTCGTCTATTCTAGTTACAGAGTTCTGTCGTCCATTCTAGTTACAGAGTTCTGTCGTCCATTCTAGTAACAGGGTTCTGTCGTTTATTCTAGTTANTATTCTAGTAACAGGGTTCTGTCGTTTATTCTAGTTACAGGGTTCTGTTGTTTATTCTTGATACAGGGTTCAGTCGTTTATTCTAGTTACAGGGTTCAGTCGTCTA
>NW_018408066.1:9340-9459 GCF_002113885.1 Mizuhopecten yessoensis
ATATCCAAATTATTATGTCGTCTATTCTAGTTACAGGTTTCTGTCGTCTATTCTAGTTACAGGCTAGGGTTCTGTCGTCTATTCTAGTTACAGAGTTCTGCGTCCATTCTAGTTACAGG
>NW_018408066.1:10083-12681 GCF_002113885.1 Mizuhopecten yessoensis
AATCCTATATTCTTCCATTACTAGAATACTGTTGCGAGGACAAACTAGAAAAACTTCAACTTGAGTCTGCACGGATAATCACGGGTTCACCCTCTTATTCTAGCAGAACACCTTTATACTCTGAAAGTGGATTCGAACCCTTATCTCAGAGAAGATCTAGGAGAAAACTTCAACTATTCTACAAAATTCACAATAATTTCACGCCAACCTATCTTACTTCTCTACTGTCTCCTCTTGTCTCAGAAAATTCACAATACAACCGTAATGCCGATAATTATTCTCTTCCTAATTTCCGACTTCAACTTTCAAACTCATCCTTTTTCCCTTCTACAATCCGACTTTGGAACCAATTAGACCTAGACATAAGGCACAGAGTTTCACATACAGCGTTTAAGAATTCTCTCTAAATCTTCAAAATTTATATGTTCCAAAATAATATCTGATTGGTGATAGAAAACTTAACATTTTGCATACCAGATAAAGAAACAGAGCTAGAACCTTAACTAATGATCTACTCCATGCAAATCTAATAAATTTCCGACACTGTCAATGTGGTCATCCTGTTGAAGATACTTATCATTTCTTTTTCGCTTGTAACAATTATGTACAACAAAGAATTAAATTATATCGTGAACTAAACTATTTCATTCCTCTGGACCTACAGCTGATACTTTTTGGTAGTTTGGAATTAAGCCAACAGGAAAATGAAATAATATTTCAACATACTCGGCAATATATTCTAGATTCACATAGATTTTGATAAATATACCCCCCCACACACACACACACAGAGATACACATACACACACACACACCCTCCCCACTCCCCTCTCCACTTTTTTTTTTACAGAAATTGTACGAACTTGGTATTAATATTATCTATGTTTGTTAATTTATTAGTCGAACATCATTTTCATCTTAAATGTTGAAGAGTCATGTTTCTGAGGTGAGGTGAATGTCAACACTATAAAAGTTTGTAAAAGCTTGCACAGCTTTTAAATGATTCCGTACTCTTTATTTAGAATATATAAATAAAAGCAACGTTTGCAAGCTAATAAAAAATAAACATTTTTAAGTAGAGTCATCCCCAAGGCCTGCCATTCAAACAGACGGGAGATCACCCGAAAAGTAATGATTTCCTCCATAACACGATAAGTTTGCAACTACATACATACATATATTAATATGATCTCGATGAAGTAAGAAGGCTCTTATTTAAATATTGGCATATACAAGCCTATGAGAGTTCGTGCTATGGTTCCAGTTTTATCGGCGGGGGTTCTATGTATCTTCCGTTTTGCTTTGGTGTGCGCAATTTCATGTTTTTGTAAGTTTTAATGTTTCATTAAATGTACTTTCAATTACGTATTGACTCATTTTTTTATTTATTTTTTTATTTCCCTTTGAACTGTAGTAGGATTAGCGAAAATAACCAACTCGCGAACAATGCAGGCTACATAAAGGTATACCATTTAAATACGACTTATAGGTATATTACTAAATGAACAAATTTCATATTGAGAAAAGAATGACAGAAACAAATTATTGACCAGGTCATTGACCATTCCAAACCTTTCCTGTCCTACCCGGAAGTCGTATACAGCGCGCGCGATGACCGCCAATCAGAAGCAGGCGAGACACTCTCAAGGCCCAAGGCGGCGTACTAATGGCTGGGTAGGAGCGGAGACGAGGTGGGGGATCTGATGTGATGTTGATGAATGACACTGTTTACTAGTTGTGCCTTAGTTATGTAAATAACATGTAGATGGGTACCCAGAACATTCCTGTGTAAGGTATAAAAGTAGTACACCTCTTTGGTAAAGGTGCACGTGTTTCCTTGACTACCATCAACTGGACAGATTTGACCATCGTGCAGTTTCCTTGCCTTTCACCAGGTACGTGATCATTATATGTCTCTGTTTTATAACAAACGAACCTTTCAATAAGAATTTTCAAATACTATTTGATTTTGTGAAACTAATATAAAACACACAAAAAAAAATATGACATCTCCTATCATTGTCCAGGTAAGTGCGTTTATCTTTATGATTTAAGCGATACTGTTTCTAAGAAAACAATTTCTAGTGTGTTAATGAATTGCAATTGCGAGTTATCTTTCCTTCCACGTTCCATCTGATCTCGCTTGCATAAAAAAATGTTTTTTTCTAACATTCTACCAAAATATACTGGTAACATCTTTATTTCGTAGCGTGCTACTATTTTAAAAATAACTTGTGTGTGGTCCAGAGAAATACAGAAGACATACCTATAAATATGTCTGTTTACATTCACAGGATGAAGCCAACTGTCCTTTGTATCACGAGCCTCGTCTTGGTAATAGCCATGACCGTCACTGGCCAAAATCAACGTGAGTATTGTTTATGTTCTGCTATTTTTCTTTCAATATAACTTAATAGTTCCTGAGCCGCTGTAAAATTGGATAGAAAATATACAGGACAGTGTTAACAAAAAGAAGGATTGAAAATATAAACTTTATTTACCGAATATGTCATACGGTACCCGGTAATAATCCTAAAACACAAGTCACAATGTTTATCAAAGAATAAGACAGCGAAGTGACAAGTATTGTCATAACTT
>NW_018408067.1:0-745 GCF_002113885.1 Mizuhopecten yessoensis
CTCTGTGTCTATTGTAGGGTACAACAGCCTATTCTGGTGAAGATGCGGAGAATCGATACTCCTCTCAGTATGAGGAAAAACTTGACCCATTTTCTAACTTTGGCAGAAAGGTAAGTATCTTTTGTAAACACTGCATGAAAAAGGAAAAGGAATGATAAATAACTGGTTGAATGAAGACACTGGTCAGTGGAGGTTAACTTATTCACCCCTGAAGACAATTAAACTCTTCCAATTCAACGGTTGGAATAGTTCATCATGAAATTTCAGGGGTAAATGAGCTAAAGATTAATGGGCAATGACATAAAGTTGCTATGTGTGATTTTTTTGAAACATCAATTTATCTCAAAGTAATGCCATATGATTTAACTTGTTCAATATTCAACAAGACAAAAGGAATATGTGTTAAGACTCAGAGACTAAATGTCAAACATTCACATGACAAGGTCAACGTAATATCACCTGTGCTCCTGAAATTGTTCTCATTTTCAAGCAGGAATTCTGCCTTCAAACCAACTTCCTTGACACCCACTGAAGTCATGTGGCACAATCACAAAGTCATGTCTAGATATGATATAAAGTATTCGGCTTAAAGTCTCTCAAAAGCTCGTCAAATCATTGGAAAGAAGTGGGTTTTTTTGTTTATCACTGAAACAAGGGACTAAGCATATTCTCAGAATGTGAGCGTAGAGAACAGCTCCCAAACTGGTCACCTGGAGCTAGTCTATAGACAGAGGCTCTCATCTGG
>NW_018408067.1:1923-2063 GCF_002113885.1 Mizuhopecten yessoensis
CCTACTGGTCATCTGGAGCTAGTCTATAGACAGAGGCTCTCATCTGGTCACCTGGAGCTAGTCTATAGACAGAGGCTCTCATCTGGTCACCTGAGGCTAGTCTATAGACAGAGGCTCTCATCTGGTCACCTAGAGCTAGT
>NW_018408067.1:4130-5295 GCF_002113885.1 Mizuhopecten yessoensis
AATGTTGTCTAATCAATCACGGTCAATTTTTACATTAGACATACACACATTGAAAGTATGTACACATTGATTCAGTCTGAGATACATGAGAAATGTCCATGTTTGAACGAAAATCCAATAGCGTTTTGTGATAACAAGGTCAGGAGTTCACAATATAGAAAGCCTGCCTGTACAAACTTACTTTTCTCTTGATATAGTTAAACCTCTTTGACTTTTGTTTCAGGAACGACAGAGACGCTACATGAATCTCAAGCCATACGACAAAATCACCCTGAGCATGGTAATATATATCTTCTGTGTCGCTCATACACTGACTACAAACATCACCATTGATAAGTTTATGCATGCTAAGTAATATTATGGGTGGATTGGTCGAGTGGTTAACACTCCGGCCTTCCACGCAGGCTGTCGGGGTTCAATCCCCAAAGTCGTCGTACGCATGGAATATTCAGAGAAAGTGTTTTTCTCCTGCCCACACAACTCCAACAACCCAGGTAGAGTATAAAATGGTCTGGGGTGGATGTTGCGGTATCTGTGCTGTAACATTCAAGTCAGGTGGCACCATAAATGATACCGTTGGAAGCACGGTCCCACTACAAACAGAACACATTTCATCTCCAAATTAGGCATACACACATAGGGAGATATTAGCCAGGTGGCATAAGACTAGTAGCTATAGTTAACGCCTGATAAGGCAGCTCCTGTAAATTCCTCAAAAATTGTATTGATTAATGTATATGCTAATTGTATTAATTGTATATCTATGTTCTGTAAAGTGCTTTAGTGTGGCTTATGTTAGCTAGATAGGGCGCTTTATCAAATGTTGTATATTATTAGCTCACCGGGTCCGAAGGACCAAGGTGAGCTTATGCCATACCGTGGCGTCCGTCCGTCGTCCGTCAACAATTTCTTTAAACGACTTCTTCTTCTTAACCACTGATTGGAATTTAATTAAATTTGACTGGAAGCATCCCTAGGCGGTGGGGATTCAAAATTGTATAAATGGTGGGGCTGACCACCCAGGGGGCTGAGGGGCGGGGCACAAAGGGGGTAATTTGGCTATATTGCTTTAAGCGACATCTCCTCTGGAACTAAGAGATGGATATCAACCATATTTGACTGGAAGCATCCCTAGGTGGTGTGGATTCAAAATTGTACAAATGGT
>NW_018408067.1:5798-6858 GCF_002113885.1 Mizuhopecten yessoensis
GCCCCACCCTTGGAGACTTAACCCCTGGGTCATAACTTTGAAACGGTTGAGATCCCCAACCCAAAACTATATATACAAATGCTGGGCAAAAAGAGACAAATGCAGTCATGATATTATAATTGATCTTGGGGTCTGGCCACAACCCTAGGGACCTAGTTTCTGAGTCACAGCTTGGAAACAGTTGAGATCCCCACCCCATAACCATACATAAAATTGCTGGGCATAAAAAATCAAAAACAGATATGCTACAAGGATTGGCCTTGGGGTCTGGCATATTCTCTTGGATCTCATTTGGAGAATATTTTGCCATGATTGCTTAGATATCCAGATGAGCGATACAGGCCCTCTGGGCCTCTTGTATTAAAATAGGATAGTAGAGCCAATGCCACCTTTTTCTTATGCTGTGTAGGAGGTTCCAGTGCCCCTCACAAGGATACCTACATAGGTACATAGGGCAGTTGAGGACAATATATTTAATACAACTGCAACAAGATCAGGGCAAGGATCTTCACTTTATTGCTGGTCTAGCTAGCTACCAGTTTCGCCCGAATATTTGGCTTCATCAATACAGATGTACATACAAATTTTATCACTAAAGTACTTAAAATGTGGGCAACCCCTTATTGTACTTTCATGACCTCCTACAATGGCCGTCACATGTATATCTGCCTCTGATGAGTTAGGCGAGGAAGCTGTGTCCTCAATCTGCATCTGATGAGTTAGGCTTGGAAGCTGTGTCCTCAATCTGCCTCTGATGAGTTAGGCGAGGATGCTGTGTCCTCTATCTGCCTCTGATGAGTTAGGCCAGGATGCTGTGTCCTCAATCTGCCTCTGATGAGTTAGGCGAGGAAGATGTGTCCTCTATCTGCATCTGCTGAGTTAGGCGAGGAAGCTGTGTCCTCTATCTGCCTCTGATGAGTTAGGCAAGGAAGCTGTGTCCCCTATCTGCATCTGATGAGTTAGGCGAGGAAGCTGTGTCCTCAATCTGCATCTGATGAGTTAGGTGAGGAAGCTGTGTCCTCTATCTGCCTCTGATGAGTTAGGCAAGGAAGCTGTGTCC
>NW_018408067.1:9129-9552 GCF_002113885.1 Mizuhopecten yessoensis
ACAACTCTAGGGACCTAGTTTCTGAGTCAAAGCTTGGAAACAGTTGAGATCCCCACCCCATAACCATACATAAAATTGCTGGGCATGAAAAATCTAATATAGCTATGCTACAAGGATTGGCCTTGGGGTCTGGCATATTCCCTTGATCTCATTTGGAGAATAGTTTGCCATGATTGCTTAGGTATCCAGGTGAGCGATACAGGCCCTCTGGGCCTCTTGTTAATTTTACATTTATCGCTATAAAAAGAATAATTAGATATTATTTTAAATAATGTTATTTAGAAAATAAGATTGAAAAAAACAGCATTTAGAAGCTTCGCTCGTTTCAGGCAATGCCTGTTTCCAAAATGAGTGATTTTGCCCAGCAACAGATTTAAGATTAAAATGGGTAATGTTATGATTCAAAAATTATACTATACTATC
>NW_018408068.1:0-746 GCF_002113885.1 Mizuhopecten yessoensis
CTAGAGCATCTTTGGACAAAGGGGACTCAAGTTTGCATAAACAGATGGTGTTGGTGTGTTTTTTTTTTTATACTTTTGACAAACAATTGGCAATATGAAATTCTACAAACCTTCTTTCATTAGTGCCCTATAGTAAAATCACAGTGTCTGTCTGTCTTTCAGCACCTCCAAAAAAAGGCCGAAATTTCTAAAACTTTACATAGTGATACAGTGCGAATATACAGTTATAATATAACCCCTCCCCCAAATTTTACTATTTAAATGTTGTTAGTTTGTCTGTCCATGCATCTATCTGTCTGTAGACAAAATGAATATGAATAAGAACAGTAAAGAACAAATTAAGAAGGATACATATGAAATATAAAATGTACCAAGTAATGAGAAATGTATGGAGGAGTTCTATATAATTAGTTGTTTACATAATTTTAAGTTGTGCTATTATTTCCACCAGGATTTGAACCTGGGTCTCCCAACACAGAGTGGCTAGTGTGATGACCACTACACTATAGAAATATCTTGAACACAACTGACCTTTCCTTTCAAGTTTTATTCCCATTTTTGTCTTTATTTTTTTACATGTTTTTGCCATGCACTTATATTAACATTCTCCTCTGCTTTTCTTATCAAATTGGAAATTGATATATCCATGTAGCGGAACTGCACTGGGTAGATTGTCGGCGAACAGATAGCTCAATCGGTAAAGTGTCCAACTAGAGTTCGGAAGGTCCCGGGTTTGAACCCCGGTC
>NW_018408068.1:1578-2956 GCF_002113885.1 Mizuhopecten yessoensis
CAAAAATGAAAAATGACGTGTTTATTTATTGCTCTATATTTTACTGTAAGAAACAGCTGGATGATTTTTTTTTTGCAAATCACATTGTAGGTTTATTCTATCAAAAGTAAATTTTTCCCTTAACAGGGGACACTGATGAAATTTCCCAATTTTTGCCAAATGCCGATGTTATTTTTGCCGAATTCCTGCTGACGGACCCTTTCCCAAAATAGCTGGCAAAAACCCTGGTAATAATGTTGGCACTTTTAACTGCCACCTCTAGGAACCTCTCACAGTGACAATTGCACTCCATCAAGGAGACCTGTCACTTAATGGAAGATGATGATGATGATGACTCATTTAGAAAATCTTGAGGCTGCTCTGTTTTTGAATATCATTTTTTTTTATGTTGAAATATTTCAAAATTATAATGTATATATATATATATTTCCTAAATTTCTAAGACAAGATTTCTCAAAAATATTTACAGTGTTGAAAATCTTCTAACATGGATATTTAATTAATGAAGCTAGAAGCTATTACTGTACATACAATGCGACACATTTGACATTTACCATTTTCAGCCAATAAACTGGCTCAATAAACTTATTCTGCTTGAGTACAAGACCTAATGATTTCATCAGAAAGAACTCAAAAGATGATTGACACTCAAGTGTTATTTTTTTTTTTACCTAGGGGGCATATTCATGTTACGTTAGAAACAATAGGTTGGCAAATCTGCATTTGTGAAATTGCTTCGGGGAGGGGGCATATTGTGACACCGACACGAACTGACGAAGTAGGCGAAGAATGAATTATTTCACTTACCTTTAACCCACATAAAAGTACACATTTATGCGCGTACATACCCTTATTCTTGAAGGAACTCTATCTAAATCAGAGATTTATATCTATCGTTGTAAATATCTGATTTAGATAGAGTTCCTACAGGAATTAGTAGAGCAACGGAGGGTGTTATCGACATGGGGGTATTATCGACCCCCGGTTCTATTCATCTCGTTTTGGATCGATTACGAACCGTTTTTCAGACACTCGGTACACTTACCTTTTTCGGAATCCCTCGGAACCGTTCCATTCAGACAACACCGGTTGAACAAATTTTCTGAACTTTTTTTTCCAAAGAGAAGAATCGATCCTGTTTTTAAACCTCCCTTACGGGCCCCGATAAGACATGTTTGGCACTTCGAATTTTGATAACATTTTTTTCTGAAATATTTGTCACATAATGGTGTAATCCAACTTCACTCATGAAGCGTCTGCAACGTTTGTCAGCGTATTATCTACATCCGGGGTATTGTTAAGGTCGGAAATAGGGTTGTCGATAACTGCCGCAATTTGAGGATCGGAGGTAGTTATCGACAGTATGTAAAAAAAAAAC
>NW_018408068.1:3977-4483 GCF_002113885.1 Mizuhopecten yessoensis
TAATAGAAATAATTAACATTTTAATTTAGCTGTCGATAACTACCTCCACCTGTCGATAACTACCCCTGTCATTAATGCCACCAAAACAATGATTTCTCCCGCGATTCGTCACATGTACGTTTATTGCAGATGATGAAATAGAGTACGTTTCCCGACTTCTTCGAAATGCCATCATAAAATAACTTACGCAAAACGGTAAACTGGAAAAACAAATTTGAAGCTTAGACTGTCGATAACTGCCTCCATTGCTCTACACACCCCAGGCGGCACATCAGCATTGTCGTTGATAAACATCTCCTTTGCACTGAAACCGACTAGACTTGCACAGGCCTAGCATTCGTGAAGCTGATAGAGTGACAAACACATTGAAATCAGTAGACCTTTGAGTCAAACATATAACCTGTCGGTGAAAGGTCAAAACTTGTAGAATTCGCTCCGTAGCTACTCTTGTCGATCATTTTAGTTGGCCTTTACCCTCCCGTGTTCCTATTTCCCGGCGAGGTAGT
>NW_018408069.1:0-746 GCF_002113885.1 Mizuhopecten yessoensis
TTCAACTTTTTATATCGATGACAGTTATAGCACATGTTTATCTAAGCACACTGTTATAATATTTTATGTTCATTCAAAAGGTCAATAGAATCTTTGCTTAGCAAAATCATATAGTTCTTACCCAGAGATTTCGCTGACATACTTTACCGACTTGGTCACATAGGTGTATCGGGAGCGAAACTGTCCGGGCGAGAATTTCAGTTTTTCCATAACAGTGATCATATAAGCCTTATATACATATATCGATACTTTATGCTAAATAAACGTATTCTGTGACAAATGTATTATTGCTGTTTTCCTTTTAAAGAAATAAACCGTTCTATGAGTGGAAACAACTTAAACGTAGAATACAATTGTCCGGCTCTCAGTTCATAAAACGTTTAGTCCAGATTGGAATGTTATTTCATATACGACTTCCATGTCAAAATGTAAATCACATGACCTTAACATTTGTCTTGTTTATTTAATTAAAACAGATTTGCTTGACCAATCGGGAACCTTCGAAAAGTGCCAACGGTTCCCGATAGCTCCCCGCCAAGCATATTGTCTGCTGAATTGTTATTTTGACTGAAGTCTAACACCGATTCATGATCTTTAGCCAAGTCTGGTGAATTTTTTATTTGTTTTTGCATTTCACATTAGATTTAGAGTATTAATTTTCATTTTATCTATTGTCATTTCTATCACGGACATGTGATTAGAGTTGACTTTTGATCTTAATAACACGTTTCTTTTTTTGCATTGTC
>NW_018408069.1:1368-1449 GCF_002113885.1 Mizuhopecten yessoensis
TTCTGTATCGACTGTGATATTTGAAAATGAAAATGCAGTTATAGTGCAGATTAAATTCGTTAGTACTAGTACAGACGTGGC
>NW_018408069.1:3160-3797 GCF_002113885.1 Mizuhopecten yessoensis
CTGGAATAAAATATGCAATTTTCCAATGCAGTCGAAATTGTGTGGTACTTGTACAGCGATTGCTTTATAAATTCCAATACATGTTTTTTTTCAACTTTTAACATGCTTAATGTTGATGCTATTTCTTTTATAATGATGAAATAAACCGTTGTCTACTGAATCTTTATGCTCTTGGTTCATGAAATATTTTGTCAATATTTGAAAGTTATATCATAATTATGCGAGTTCAATATCAAAATCAAGTTTTACTTATTCTAGTTTTACTAATATTCTCAAATATCTTTAACTTATTGACATGTGGAATTTCGACTGAAATCTACGACTTCCTCATGGTTTTAAGCCAAGTCATTATAATTATTAGGAACTTTTTCTCTTAAAGTCACCTTATCCCACTTAATTCAGTTTACAACTGGTATGTTTAGTCCACCACCATCAGATGGTAGTCTGTTTAAATCACTCTTTGTCCGTGGTCCGTTCGTGGTCCCGCCTTCAACAATTCTTGTTATCGCTTTTTCCTAATTTTATATTTTAATTCCCCTTGGTCCTTTTTCTAAAGGAGCTTTTGACAGATTGTTTCATATTTCATACGCTTGGTCCCCCTTTGTCTGTAGTTGTGCATCCTTAATTGGAGACTATT
>NW_018408069.1:4109-9376 GCF_002113885.1 Mizuhopecten yessoensis
AGTGGCCATGAAGCCTTCATAATTTTTTATAGTTGTTTGATATCGCTATTTCTGAATATGTAGACTAGAACATTCTTAATCTCAGCTATATAAAGTTCTAGTGAAACATTACCATACTATGTGTTTACTGTTGAGAAGACAATATAATCATCAAATAAGAGAAAAAAACATAGAATTTACGATGATAATCATCAATAAAACAATCTACAACTACATTTTTATTATTTTATGTATAATCAATTACATTGTAGTTTCGATCATAAGGTCACACTGAAAAAGATCAACACGTATACATGACTATACAGACTAATCTGCATTACAAAATAATGCATATAAGACTGAAACAAGCATGATTTAATATTGTACATCCTCATTGTATATTTGTACTCAATGATATGAGTATTAAAATTTAAATTGTGACGTTTACATTTACGAGATGAATTTTACCATCCAATGTTGGAGTGTTTGACCTGAAATGATATGGTTATTTTATTTGATAATTACTGTAACATTTCTTATTTAGCTGATGACGCCATTAAAACTGAGTTCACAATATGACAGTGTTATGACGCAGTGTAATTAAGTTTTGGCACACTGTATCTCTTACCAAATGTTTAAAGTACAATCACTTGTGTGTGTTACTTCCATCTGTCCAGATACAAGGTGGTAAACTGCGGGAGGATGATTTAGTCCCCTAGGTTTGCTGTAACCTTGACGACCACAATTATCTCTTTTCAGCAGTGGCACGGTTCATAATATACCCATTTTAAATATAATAATTTGAAATTAACAGTACTCATCTTAATTTTTAATTCATAAATTAATGAGTTTTAATGCACATGCCCCTCGGATTCATTGCCCTGCAGGTAGGGCGTAAGAATTGTACCTGCTGCCCCCAATTGCATGATCGTAAGAGGCGACTAAATTTGGGACCTTATCTCTTCTCTCCTTTCTAAATAACTTTCTTCTTCCTAATGTCTCCCTTGACAATGCCTCACTTTTGGCCATTTGTTGAGCGTTCGCCCCTGTGAGGAAGGCTTTGGGTTCTGTCCCCTGGCCGAGACATACCAAAGTCTTTAAAAATGGTAGTTTATACTCCTGCTTAACGCTCAGCAAATTAGGAGTGGGACGACTGGTTCGCCCGTTGTCAGTATAATGTGACCGGGTGGGGCGTCCTGCTGGGTGTCTTCGGCAGAATGTTTCAGTGAGGTAGCACTATAAAGTCGGCATCAGTTTCGTGCTATCACAAGGAGACAAACACGAACATATCGCAGCCTCCCAATATACACACACATACACTACACGCATGCATCTTGCACCCAGGGGAGGCCGTCCTTAAATGACCTTAGCTGTTAATAGGACGTTAAACAAAATCAAACAAACAAACAAACAAACCCCTCGGATTCAACAGTAGTTTTGACATATTTAGATTTCAAATTGTTGGCCCCTTCAGCATCAAGGATGAGTCCTAGAATTACAAAACAGTTGTATGATGGGGTGTAATTTATTATTAGCGAACTGCATATATTACTCTATATTAAAGATGCAATCAGCTGTGTACATTTAAAACCAAAACTAACATTAAAAACGTTATCCTTATATTTTTCACAGTGCTGGAGAGGTTTTGAAAGGAAACATCCCATTTTTAACGATTAGGCAACATTTTACGATTCCTATGCGCATTACAAGTATAGAAATATGGGGTATAACAACAATATATCACACTAACCAAAATTACAAGAAATACTTTTCACTGTGTTATTTCCGTAATGTGTTATGCAGAGTTATATAACTCACAAAACCTTTTTAATCAGCAACTTTCCAATTCAATCTACAGAAGAGTTAAGGGGTTTGAAACATGAGTTACGGACCTGTGTAAATATAACGACTGTAGCAAGTTCATGTATGCATAGCTACACTTTAATGTGACCCCTCACGTTTAGGGCGATACGGTAACGTTACCATTGGTTAAAATAATGACGGGGATATTTTCCAAATAAAGTATATTGCTTTACTTCTTCAATATTACTACCTGTACCTTAAGTTGCTTTATTATCGATATAAATGTCTAATTTAAATTAAAGTGAGAGTGTTTATGAAATTAATTTACTGTCATTAAATTTTAACTTTTTTTGTATTTTCTACTTTTCCTATTCAAATACATCAAGTGAATCCCCGCTCATTCCTTATTTCATTTTCTAACGACAGTTTCACATGCGTTTCAGTCGTGTCCAGTTCCGCATAGTAACAGTGAAGTGTTCACCGACTATAAATTAAAGTTAGTCAGTGCTGCTTAATTCTTTATTTCTTATCTTTTGACGTTAGCAAACACCTGCCGTATAGTGTAGAAATTGATCTGAGTACACCACTGTTTTACAATATCGGTTTCTTTGTTGTAATTTATAAGGATATATCTCTGAAGGTATTTGATTATATACGGTGTTGTAACTGTTTGAATCTAACATTGTTCTATCTCTATATCTTATTTTAATTTTAATCTTATTTGTTTACTTTTACAAAACCATAACTTTGAATGAGTAGTAAAAGATGCACACAGATTTGTAGTTTGTTAAATATTAAGTTTCATATCGAAATGTTATTTGTTTCACATACATTTTTATTATAATATAACAAACTTTATTTATTTTACAACAATTATGGAACAACTTATATCAACTTATATCAATCACTCTAGATACCCAGATGTTAGCGCGCAGGGGGTCTTAATGTGGGAGAGAACAGTAGTACCCGGGACACCCACGTGGTCGCGCAGGCGACCCTATTACTGTTAAAGTCCGATTTCGGAGACGAACCCCGGTCGCCTTGGTGAAAGGCAAGTGCGCTATCCTATGCACAACCCGACCACCCAAATTTCCTTTAATAGTTCATTAAATGAGAGACTGATTAGTTTAGAGAAGTAAATGTATATGACTTTTATTAACATTTAAATCTTATGACTGAGGTTTAACACTGCACACTGCTCCATGATTGTGAGCTCTGTCCTTGTATGCGTACCTGCCATAACCATTAAATTTTCAGTCAGGTTTTGTGACTCATACCACAGTCACGTTTATAATGTAAATGTCCAGTGCACAGCACTTCTGTAATATGTACAGTACAGTATTTCCATCCTTCATTCAGTGTGTGCTGCTTGCATGCAAAAGATGCAATTTTACAGTACAGTCGAAATTCGTTAATACTTGAACATACATTGCTTTATATATTCCTATATATTCAACAACTATATGAATGCTTTGATAAGGATTCAAGATGCATTACACATAGAACACTGGAGAATCCAATTGCAGTTTTTAGGACATAAAATAATCTTCCTGTAATTTCATTTTAGATATAACAAGGTACTTCCGTTAACCAGGTAGCACAGTCGGTCAGAGTGATGATATAACAAGGTCCTTCCGTTAGCCAGGTAACACAGTCGGTAAGGGTGATGATATAACAAGGGACTTCCGTTAACCAGGTAGCACAGTCGGTAAGAGGGATGATATAACAAGGCACTTCCGTTAACCAGGTAGCACAGTCGGTCAGAGTGATGATATAACATGAACGGGGGTCCAGGGCTCGAAACCTGGTCTGACAGCGTTTTACTCATCGTTGATAACAATGCTATTTCTTTCTTATTCATCGCGATTATTTTTATTTTTGTGAAGTTTATTTATAGAAATTCAAATTGATAGCCATACCGGGAAAATTTTTAAATGGATGCTTACAGTGCTTTGCAGTTGTACTTGGTTCCACTGTATTGTGTTATTACATCGTTTTATTGTGATGTACCCGTCAATAAAACGAGCAATAGCTGCTTGTATGATTTGATGAAAATACAAAGGTTTTGATATTGAGGTCACACTCAAAAAACATTTTCGATTTCAAACAAACTAAATGTCTTAATCTATAAAAGACACCAAAAAAACTAATCTGATCAATAATGCTAATTGGAACGATGACTAGTATTTTATTCAGAGTAATGGTGCCCTGATCTCGTGGTCAATATTCCGTCTTTTCGTATTGCAGAGTTATCTTCTCTTGTAAGCAGGTATTGATTATTAAGTCATTGTTTTGAGTGATTTTCTCACACAAACCAATGACGTAACAATCAATACCTGCTCACAAGAGAAGATAACTCTGCAATATGCAGAGACGGATTATATGTCCGAAATGGTATAAAATGAGTATATCTAATATTAATTATTAGCAACATTCAAATTGCTGTTTTAAGCATGACTCTACGATGCCAGTTCATTTCAGACATGGTAGTTCTGAAACTGTGAGTTTTATTCAAGCACACATTCTATTCATCGTAACCATGACCTTAACCTTGGGCATGCTGTATCCAACACTTTGTTATTGGAAGGGGCGACTAATGTGGAGGCTCCTGCAGCATAAGGGGTTCGCTTCTGTGTCTTATTCTTCGGGGACATTGTAGAAACCAAAATAAATCTGCTGCCCCTATTACAACAAGTGGGATCTACCTTGTTTTCTTATTTACTTACCTATCTTTCCTTTTCGGCAATATCGCCCAAGACATCCTTCTTCATATGAGCTAACTGTTGCTACGACGTTAAAACCCAAAGCATTAATTGCATTTACAGAATTGTATAATCAAATTGATTTTGACCAGACATTTCGAATTGACCTTGACCTAAGCTTTCGGCCCTAAAACGACAATTTGTTCAGATTTAAGTAACACTTCACACTTCCGTTCAATTCGAACTCAAGATGGAGACAAAGTTGACAAATGAATGCGTAGCGTTTGGAAGAATTGATGTAGGCAAGGGTGTCTTACAAAAAGATTACAAGTATCTCGGAGTAAGCGAACGATTCCTGTTACCCTTCCTTGTATTTCACTAGTCACTTCTCTAATTATGACATCACGAAATAATGCTGTTAAGCGGAATCTACCATTGTGATGTCATGATTTGATAGCCCATCGAGCTAAACGTTACATATCTAAGTCACATGGGCTCAAAGATTTAGAATGTACTTGTGTCCTCGTTATATTTGCTAATGTGATTTGTGCTATTCATGTCACAGTACTAATGTGTTGTACAGCCAAAAGTTGGTTAACGAACTCTGACTCATAAAGAGTTAAACATGGGGATTTCGTAGACTTCAAAATTTTCAAAGCACGTTACCATACTTGTACTTTCATACAGGAAGGATATAATTCTTCCGGGCAACCTCCCCAACATACACATACAGGGATTGATATATCACGCGCTTCTTACATACTCCTTGAACTTAAAGGCATC
>NW_018408069.1:9812-40928 GCF_002113885.1 Mizuhopecten yessoensis
CCCCCCCTCATCCCATCCCCGGAGCTTGGAACAGCAGGGACAGCATTCCTCTAAGCTTACGATAAGCCAGACGATTTCGACTGTCTGGTCGTAAACTTTCCCTTTTTTTGAAAGTTACATCCCTTCAAACCCTTCGGTGTTTATATGTCGCATCTGATCCGAAATTTAAGAATTTGCTCCAAATGCCATAAGTGTTAAATCTTAATACGACTAACCCGGACCTGACGAAACTATACATGAACATCAGTGCATTTTGCAATAAATAGATTATCATAACAGGCGGAACGTAAATATATGAAAATCAATGAAAATTTCAATAAATTATTTTGATATCTTCAGTATAACGGGCTGGCGTTTATATATGAAGATCAGTGTAAATTTCAATAACTTATTTTACTAGCTTCAGTATAACGACAAATATGAACATCAATATAACGACATATATGAATATCAATGTATATTTCAATAAATAGCTAAGTATTTTGAACTAAGTGTTCGAATTATAAAGGCACTATAATTTACCACAACAAAATAATACACAGCCCCGTTGTAACAAATCAAGAGTCAACAAAACGCTGTTGGTCAAGTTGATGTTTATTCACAGGATCTCAAGGTGTAAGTTGTGGTATGTGTCAGTCTCTCCTCCACCGCTCATCTCTCCCTATCATACCGTACGGCCTCATACTTGTTCCAATTTAGCTCAGGTGTGCATCTCTGTTTTGGTCAACACTAAACATGTCAGTCAATTTGTAGCTCTAATTGCCATTCTGTACATATATCCAACATTCACGTAATCCCATACACTAATACATGCTGATAGATGGATTTCTGTTCCTTATTTATGGTCGACATCATGATCTTACAGGGAAATATACTATCTATTTGTGTGATATGAAGGTCAATTTTGTTTATCATGGTCATCAAGTGTGCGCTTTGGTTTTGTTGTCACTAATCCTGACAGAAGACGCTTTCCCTTTCGGAACACCTTGTCTAATTATTGTAATTTCTCACTGGTCTCCGTGTAATTCTTTCCTTTGTTCAAATTTTCCCTAGTTTTTATCGATTCTTAGTTGACACATTTCGATATTTTACAGTTGTTTTCTGTATCATGGCAGAATAAGCAAACAGTTCGGCCCACCTCAGTGATTCGTTTTTTTATATATGACAGCTTCAGATTGTGGTCCTGGTCCAAGTACCCATATTATTGCGGAACGTGACTGGGTTTATCGCCAACGACCGGGTAGCTCAAATGGTTTAGCTGTCCAGATGAGGGCCTTGGCTCGAATTCCGTTCTGGTCATGCAGTTTTCCGGAACAGGATACTACACAGCAAACATGTATTTGAACTTGGAACCTTTGAACTGTAAACGGATCCTCTTACCAAATAAACTACATGGTCATCAGCCTCCAAGCAATATCTGATCCACTACACGAGTCCAGTCCTCCCATATCCTTTGATTAAGCTATTGTTTCCAGTAGGACCTATTATGTGGAAGTCATGCAAAACTGTCAGGATATTTGGTGCACTTAATTCAGTGACGTCCATTAGGTTGTTACAGCCGTCTTTTTCATTTTCTTGATAAATGTATATAGTACAAATGTAACACTTTGGTACGGAACAACTTTATATTCTTGGAACACTATATCTTAGTACGGGATGACTGGTGCAGATTGTTGGTGGTGCGGAACGACTTGATTTCTTTAACCTGTTTTGCAAGAGCGTGTGATAGGCTGATAGCCAGTTAAATGACCGAGTTACACAAGTCCTGGGCAAAACAAATCGGACAGATCCACCAGCTTTTTATTAGATATACTTTTATTTTGCCAATTTCTTAACTCAACCGTGAGTTTGAAATATTCACCTCATTGTGATCTTAATCAAAAGATAATAAAAATAATTGTGATTCAGCAGATAAAATAAGTTATCGCTTCGTTCTGATAAAACCTGTTACAAAACTTGCGTTGATAATTCGGACATCAGACCTTCGGAGATTTCCTTTGACCCTTCAATTTTTCCGGCAGGATACGTCCTTGGGTTTTAAAACAGGAGCATGTGCCTTTTTTTTTCAACTATTGCCACTCAAAACAAGTTATATGTTTGACATTCGTAGTTGCGTAAGAACGACATGACAAGAACAATTTGAACTGTCGAATAGCTGGTATTTTTATGATGCTCATGTCGGCTCACAAGTGTATTGTAAAACATATAACCGGAAAATCACTTTGGCGCATAAGAAATAAAACGGCTCTTCGGTTAAAACACGGAATTTGATTAAAGTCCGTGGTTAAAATATCCGACATTTTGCTAATAGTATTATCTAGCATTACCCAAAATATTGAGAAAATGTCCTTTTCTGCGTTATTATTATAGTTCATTATGTACAGCTATAGACATTCACAAGTTCACATTTTTATGTAGAAATTTCCAGGAAAAGGAATGAATATGGAACACGTACTTATATCTAATCTAGCTTCCGTGATGGTCTTCAGTACATGTGCTACCATAGGAGCTTGTATATATAATAAAAGAATGTTTTTTCCATAATATTATATCTATTATTTATTGACAGAGTTGAGACTCCTATAGTATCATATCTCAACTGTTAACGGTTAAATGTATTTTTTTCAAACTACCACGCATTGGTGTTGGCGGTATCAAAACATGATTCAGCCAGTGATTTCATATTTGTTTTACAATATATTCGTGTTAGGTCGGGTCCTGATTGGTTGACATTTAAATATTGACCGATTTTGTTCAGATTCGGTATGCAGATGTGTTATAGCATTGTGATCATTTTTGAAGCATCATTAACGACTACATGGTTAGTTTGGGCGCCTTATGTAACGGTCCCTGATACAACTAGATATTGTTATACTTTATGATAAAAAATGAAATGTATGTACCCTTTCAGAGCAACTGATTTCACTTCTGCTTTAGTAAGCTCGAGTTGTGTAAAACGTTCGTGTGCTTTGTTCCTTAACTGACTTTAGTCATTGGAATCTTGCCATTTTTGTTGACTATGTCTTGTGTTAGATATGACTTACATATTATCTATATTTACGGTATATCTCGCGCAAATTGTGGTTTATTTTTTTTCTATGTTTCGAATATCTCATTTCTCGTTAATTTGGGCTACTTTATTAGTTTTTCTTTCTCGTTCAGCAATCATTTTGTATAGAGCAATTTCAACAAAGGCAGAAGGAAATTGAAATACATGTAGACATATCTCTTTCTTCATACATAGGCTGCATCAACTAATATGTAAACAAACTGTCCTAACATACAGAAAGGTTGTCGAATCAACATAATGGTAAACCTGATTATATCGATATGTGCTATTAGCTCACTGAGGAAACAATCTTAATCGGGTACCACAGCTAGAGGCATACGCGTTTTCTTGCTGTAATGGGGATCAATTACCGCGTGAAGTCACAAGTGTACTGAACATACTTGTTCTGATAAAAAGTGAAACAAGTTTACTCTACCTTAATAATAACGTAGTTATAAAACAAGGAAATTCAGCAAAGGTATCCCCCTCTGTTTTAAAATACATATATTGATTGGTGTTTTTTTCTGGAGAAAGTTAATTGTATTGATTGACATAAAGATAATAAACGAGGTCCCGACCCCAGGTACCTGTCATACCGTCAGCCTAGTATGAAATACAATCATTCAAAAACAACCTATCAGATATATCGCTAGCCCCTACTTCAATTTTGATTTAATACCCACTCGACGGGTATGTGTATCTGTCAGCACAGTACGATCTCGGCCTACTTTAAATATACACATGTAACTTAAAGTAGAACATGTTCTCATATACCCGGACGGTGAATGTATTCGGAAATTCCGAGAATTGTCGCCGCCATATTGACAACCCTGAGATAGGTGTACAAAGAGCTGGACGAGATGGCGGCCCAGACACCAGTGCCTGGCTGTACACGACATCAAGCGATGGGGTTTGTTTATGTCTGTAAATCGTGCGAAGACCAGTTACTTTGTATGGAGTGTGTTACAGACAGTCACAACGGCCACACGCTGGGTAAACTTACTGATTACGTGGCGGGTCAGAAACGGGAAATACAGCAGTATGCCGACAAACTCTCCAAAACCGATATTCCCAAAACCGAGGGAGATATTAAGGAAAGTGAACAGCATGCCAAGAGTGGACGATATCAGAAAATGATTGAGGGAATCAGACGTCAGGGAAAACAGATGAAAGATGACATCGACAACGCCATTGACATACTAGTGAGAATGTGTACCGAGTTAGAGGAGCGCAATGCAGATATTTCTGAGAAAAACAAAATTGCATTTACTAAATATCTGAGGGAGGACTTGAAACCAAAGCTGGACAGGTGCAAAGTAGTACTGACATCCGATACAACTGTTGACGTCACTACATTAGCGCGGGAAATTAGAAACGGTGTAGCCACTATCCCACCAAATCTCAGTGATTTGCAGAAAGTTGAATTCAAACCCGGGAAAATCGCCAACGAACTCCTAGAACGCATGCTTGGTAAGCTACTAGTCGATGGAGTAGATGAGTCGTACAAACCGATTCCTAAATGTGTGGTTTTGTACGAGTTTAAGGCGCCGTTTCCATATAATGTCTGCCAAACATGTCTTACTGGTGACGAGGAATGGTTATCGTACTGGAACAGTGAAACTATATATCGAGTAGATTTCAAAGGCAAAGTCAATGAGAGGATAGAATGTCAGTTCAAAGTCTCATTGATCTCCGTATCTCCGACCACGGGGAGAGTGTGGTTTTGTGTGAGGAGTGACAGAAGTATCCGAGAAATCACGACGGGTGGTGACAGTGTTACACGCTTTAAAGTAGACAACATACCAATTTCTTTGTGTATCACTAGTGACGACATGGTAGTGGTGGGGATGGTGGGAGGAATACAACTGTACACTGCAGACGGACGGGCGGTGTCGGCAGAAGCGGGTGGTCCGTGTAGACAGGTGGCAGTAACTCCTCATCACATGACGTCATGTACACTGACCGGGGATGTAGCTGCTGTTGATAATGATGGTGTATTGTTTGATGACTACATGGCTGGTAAGAACCCAGGCAAGCAACCGTCCGTCATCGTAATGGATAAACACCTAAACCTGAAGTTTTGCTGTAAAGCCATCGGTACGAGGAAAACACACGGAAGTGACATTCAATCATCAAAGTTTCACCCGTACGATGTTTGTTTTGATGGAGCAGGGGATGTCCTTGTAACGGAATTTGTCACCAAGTCAGTACTACTGATTGACAGGAATACTGGACACTACATGAGGACTGTTTATACATGTGATGACGTACCTGGGTGTATCAGTTTACATGGTGACGTCACCCTCTGGGTCGGACACAGGGATGGAAAAACAATAAAGGTCATCCAATATAAATAGACTTGTGAGGACAAATATATCACTACATACAGATAAACTTACTTCATTTCCTTACGTTACCATAGTAACAATAAACACTGATGATCTTCAGCCACCGCCATCGTCAGAAAAAGTGATTACCTCCGTAGTCATACAGAAAACATGGTCAGGATTAGGATCATAAAGTGTTTTGTGACATCTGTAACATGTCTAATAGAAAACAGTGATTTGTTTATAATGTGGCTATGGAGTGATACGAGGATATTCGAAAATAAAATTATCTAGACAAACGGGAAGTTTATTTTAACTCTCTCCTTCGTCACAAGAGATATGCATTGTCTTGAAAAGGGACCTGCCGCTTACAAACTTTTCTTGATAAACCGGAAGTTAACTTTGATACTCTCTTCTATACAAAGCCATTAATTACCGTTCTATTGAAAAAGAAAAAAAAACCTGGTGATTAGAATTAACTAAAAAAATATTTGCGATATGTTTAATGATGATGCTATTTATTTTATGCCAAAGAAATGAACAATTGGATGAGTGGAAAAATTACCAAAATGGGAAAAATATTCAGGCTCTCGGTTCATCAAAGATCCTGTCAATATTTGATGTTAATTTTGTTATATCATGTTCAAGTTCCTTGACTCTGAAATAATGACTCTGGAGATATATATTTTATCTGACATGAGTTTTAAAGCTTTGATTACATATAAACTGTTGTGAATCAAAATCAAGTTCAAATCTACAGAATGTTACAATGATGATGTGAAACTTGGGATGGCGGAGTGCACAGTGGAAGAATTAGATCACTGTGACGTATGACTTGACCTTTTACCTTTACTTTTGAAAATGTTTGTCCAGGGCATATCCTCTTGACTATTTCACCTGGAGTAACCAGATTCTGTGTACAAGGACATCTTGGGATGGCGGAGTGCAAAGTGCAAGAATTAGATCACTGTGACCTATGACTTGACCTTTTACCTTTACTTTTGAAAATGTTTGTCCGGGGGATATCTTCTAGACTATTTCACCTGGAGTAATCAGATTAGGTGTGCAGGACATCTTTGGATGACGGAGTGCAAGAAGAAAGTCACAATGACCTCAAGGCGACCTATGCTTTGACCTTTGATCTTAACCTTTGAAAAAAAATGTTTTAACTCCGGGGCATATCTTCTATACTACTTTACCTGGAGTAACCAGATTTGGTGAAGAATGACATCTAGGGATGGCGGAGTGCAAAGTGCAAGAATTAGGTCACTCTGACCTATGACTTGACCTTTGACCTTTACTTAAAAAAAATGTTTGTCCGGGGCATATCTTTGATACTGTTTCACCGGGAGTAACCAGATTTCGTGTACAAGGACATCTTAGGATGACGGAGTACAGAGTACAAAAAGAAGTTCTCTGTGACTTATGACTTGACCTTTGACCTTTACTTAAAAAAAATGTTTGTCCGGGGCATATCTTCTATACTACTTTACCTGGAGTAACCAGATTCTGCGTACAAGGACATCTTTGGATGATGTGTTAAATAAAGAAAGCCTTACCGGTGGGGCATTATGTATTACCTTGTTTATTATTTTCTTCTTAACGGTATTTGTTTACACTGTATTCTGTAATTAAATCATATCATTATCAATAAAGCAATTATCTGGTGTTTGGTTTCTTTTACAATTTGACAATTATTTTGGTAATGTTGTCAATTGGGAAGAAATAAACAGTTCTTGATTACACAGACGAAATGTCCAAATCAACAAAATTTACTTATACATATAAAATTTGAATTAATTACAATTAATAATTGGAAAGGATTTGCATGTTTTACATATTTGTTTTATTTATCCTATTTTGTCGAGATAGAAGGCCTCCTTCAACAGGCAATACGATATATTTCGTAAGAGTTAATTGGAATACATTGTCCAAATAAGAGGCGATTTTGTTGTCATAATGAATATCTTAGTCGGAATCCCTTGTTTTTTGCATAAGTAAGTTTCCACCAGTACTACTGACCTTGGCCCTTAAGCGTATAAGGACGAACAATTGTATCCTGGTTGTAAAAATATATCAATGTTTTAAAACCGGGATTCGAACACTGGACCTCTGATCACAATACGATCGAGTGGTACGTTTCCTGGACCAGTCCGACTACCAAACGAAATTAAGGCGAGGTTACTATGTGATGGAATGAGACAAAAATCAAAATTGAAAACAATACTTGTCTTCCATAACATCAAATATCATAATGGTGACAACTGTATGATTGAAATACGAAAGGGTTGATGTTGGCAATGCTGTTTTCTTTAACCGTTAACTGTTAAAAGTATTCTCACTTATGCCAAGTGTAACAGGAGAGGGAACATGCACAGGGTTCGAACCCGGGACCCTCAGCACTCTAGACGGACGTCCTAACCAATTCCGCAACCTTGGCGCCGGCGATCGACTCAGTCCAGGTCCGCTACATGTATGGAGTACAGATGTTTCCTAATTTCTGAAGCTTTAAGGATCCCTGTAGATTTAACCAGGTTGACCAGGTAGCTTAGCGGGTTAGAGCAACAGTAGAACAATTGAAGGTCTGGGGTTCGAGTTCTGGTCTAGTCTCAATGAATTGTGCTGTAAAACATTTTTATTCAAAGTTATTCAAAATCATATCAAAGATATTTGTTTACGACGAAATTTGTCAGACTGACATGTACCTGCAGTAATCTTTAAATATTTTGCTAGTTAGAAATAGTGTTACAGGTCGGGTAATTGTAAAGTTTATACGACACGATACAACTTATAATATTTAACTGAACGATGCTGTAAAACAAAGAGATTTCCTTGTCGATAATGAATTACTCAGTCGCCTTTCCTTAATCTATGCACAAGTAAATGTATATTAGTTACAGTAATCTTGACCCTAACATGAATATATTTAATACCCGTGCGACTTGTTGCCAATGCCTGACTAAAATATGACCATTACAGCGATAATTAACGTATTTAGCTGGCATCATTTGAAGCGCGTGTGAGCTTATTGAAATGGCGCTGTGTCCACCAACTTGTTTCATTTGGGGAACGTTTTCTTTAAATGATATAATATGTAGAGTCAGGGCAAATCTTGACATGATCCGGTCACTGTGCAAAGAGGTATAACATCTGTGTGTTAGCATTCTCATTATATAAGTAGTCAACAGGCAAATGAATCACTTACATCAATTGTTTTCACAAACATCACATTAGTAGATAATTCGCCAAACAATTGGTCTATGTATATCAGTCGCGCGCAGAGACTGCTTTATGTAACATTGTTTTAGGTTTCATTGTGTTTATAAAACAATGGAACCCCGTCTTTATTATGTTGCAGCTTGTTTACATATTTGTGCAGCCTAGTTGTACATGTAGAATGTTACGTCCCTCGAGTGCATTATGAATGTGTGGTGTACACGTTTTCGTCACAGTTCCTGAACCACAGGTAGACGCACACACGAGTAACAGGATATGTTACCTGGGGCCCTTTCGTTTAAGCGGTTGAAACGGTCAAACCGGCCAGAACGTTAAACGAATTGCGCGGAACGTTGTTTAAATGTTAAAATGTTAATTTTCTATCAATATCTAATTATATATGAAAAACCGTGATTTTCACGGTTGACTGCGGCGTACAAGTTTTACCCCCTTGAAATAAACATTATCGTCAATTTCTAAATTATAAGATGATAAATTTACATTTTATTAACAGTCACATTTAGAAAATAATGTTTGAAAATATTGTATAATTTTATAAAAAATATAAACGATCTCGTTAATGAGATATTAAAATATCTCTATATGCCTGGTACGGGGTTTTGGGACGGGAGCGGGGTACAAGATTTACCTACCACCCCTCCTCAATCCCTTACCGTAAATCTGGATCTTCAGTCTAACTGAACACTAAAATGCGCTAGATGACACCAGAGGCTGTACATGTCATCTTACCCGAGGGTTCCAATGGGCTACATGCCTTCCTCACAAGTAGAATATGTGACAGGACTAGACTGTCCGAAACCCACCGTCAATCGGGGTTCGAATGTAAATATAACGTTGGAATAGCATCAGAACAGTCGATGTAGAATACGTCAACATATGTACTCCTTATTTCATTAACATAAGACCAAATAACATTTTACAAATAAAATACAATCAAAACATATGTTTAAAAGGAACACACTTTAAGCAATATGCCATGGCCAAATCTAATACTTACTGAGGACGGTTTCATTGTGTTTTAAACAACACTTCAACATAATGTTGAAAAACCTGGATTTTGCATAAGATACAGTTACAGTATGTCTTTCATAATCCTATGACATTACTATATGCCGTGAATGGATATTTATATAGAAAAAAAAATCACTAAAACATATTATCCATATATGATTACCTATCAATACCCAAATTACAGTTAATATGACACACACATAGACCACGTAACAGGGGAAGCAACTAGGTATTGGAAATCACTTTGGAAAAAGGTTGCAATTCTCTCAAAACCCGATGTCTCAAAATGCGGTATAACGAACATTATCAAAATAACGGCACCCTGTGCGAAATTGCAATATCTACACGGAACAGCACCATTCAATACTGAGAAACATTTCTTGCCCCCCCCCCCCCCCTTTTAGAAAATCCTGAATCCGCCCCTGCGATACATCGGTGGGAGTTACTCATACCAGTCGGGTCGTCCTAATTAGTGCCCCGAGAAGGAATGAGTGTCAATGGAGATTTTCGCGCGTGCAGGAATGCGTTATAGAATTATTCCAGTTTTTCCTTGATTCATACAGTACGTACCATGAGCAAATTTACATTTAAAGGTTTGATATTATCATTTATATTTTCCTCACAAGAATACATATTCTTTTTAAAATGTAAAAGCAGGTTTTTTCACATCGTAATTACACGAACATCAAGGTCAAACTTTCAAACATTCTTCGCAAAAATTAAACGTTGTCATAGTTTTACTTTTCTTCTCTCTCGTGTGCGTGTGAATGTAAGTGGCGTGTGTATGCGTGTGTGATTGAAGAAAGCACAAATGAGTTAATTTTCGTTATTTGTTAATAGGTTAAGTAATTCATGATAATGATAATAATTGATCTGCCATCAAAAGGGATTCCAGTTAAGTTATAATTGAAATAGTATAGCGAAAGGGCTCAGTAAGATGTGTATCTTGTGCCTAATTCCGCTGGCGTAAAATTGGCAATGAATATGTTTCGAAACTAAAAATAGGAAAAAATCTGGTTGTTATCGCTTAGGTTTATATTTATATGCAAACATGTTATTTCAAAAGCATGTATGTACATAATTCAAACTAGTTATTGTATTATGCATAGCTAGGTAATTGAATACCCTCATCGAAAACTTATAACTAACTTTACTTTATTACTACGACAATAATAAATTAAATACGGAGAGACGTTATATAATTTTGAAATCCGATTTTTCTTTTACATTGCAAATCTTGATTACGCTGAAATTAATTCTAAAATCAAATTAATCATTCCCCAACTCAACCCAAGCCAATTTATTAAAAACAATAAATGAATTATTTAGCAGGCTAGGTAACCTTCTTGCTTACTGTCTGTTTGGGGACACAAAAACGATCATACTTTTGTGTTTGCTCTACTACCTACCAAACTTCTTTTGTTTCCTTACGCCTTTGAAATGCCTTCCCTTTGAATATATTGCTCGAAAACACTATATTTTATAACAACAAAATACAATACACGGCCCGGTTGTGCTATAATTAAAGAGATTCAGTATTATAGAACGATCGGTGCAGGAATTTGTTTTCGATCAGCATTTTAAGTCACATTATTAAATTGTTGTTTCCATGCTCTGATCACAGGTCAGTCAATACACCTATATTATATGATAGGTGTATTTACAGACGAGGTTAGTACCTGTGCTCTGAATGATTCTTGGGTACGTAACGATAATAAACGAGGTACCGATCCAAGGTACCTGTCATATACACCGTCAGTATGAAAGTAACTTATTCCGATACAAACTATCAGTGTATTTTGCTTGCCTCACTACTCGTTTTTTTTATTAAAAACCCAGTCGACGGATATGTGTATCTGTCAGTACAGTACGACCTCGGCCTACTTTAAATATACACAAGTAACTTAAAATAGAACATGTTCTCATATACCCGGAAGGTGAATGTATTCGGGAATTCCGAGAATTGTCGCCGCCATATTGACAACCCTGAGATAGGTGTACAAAGAGCTGGACGAGATGGCGGCCCAGACACCAGTGCCTGGCTGTCCTCGACATCCATGGATGGGGTTTGTTTATGTCTGTAAATCGTGCGAAGACCAGTTACTTTGTATGGAGTGTGTTACAGACAGTCACAACGGCCACACGCTGGGTAAACTTACTGATTACTTGGCGGGTCAGAAACGGGAAATACAGCAGTATGCCGACAAACTCTCCAAAACCGATATTCCCAAAACCGAGGGAGATATTAAGGAAAGTGAACAGCATGCCAAGAGTGGACGATATCAGAAAATGATTGCGGGAATCAGACGTCAGGGAAAACAGATGAAAGATGACATCGACAACGCCATTGACATACTAGTGAGAATGTGTACCGAGTTAGAAGAGCGCAATGCAGATATTTCTGAGAAAAACAAAATTGTATTTACTAAGTATCTTAGGGAGGGCTTGAAACCAAAAGCTGGACAGGTGCAAAGAGATACTAACAAACGGTACAACTGTTGACGTCACTACATTAGCGCGGGAAATTAGAAACGGTGTAACCACTATCCCACCAAATCCTAGTGATTTGCAGAAAGTTGAATTCAAACCCGGGACAATCTCCACCGAACTTTTAGAACGCATGCTTGGTAAGCTACTTGTCGATGGAGTAGATGAGTCGTACAAACCGATTCCTAAATGTGTGGTTTTGTACGAGTTTAAGGCGCCGTTTATATACGATACATGTCAAACATGTCTTACTGGTGACGAGGAATGGTTATCGTACTGGGACAGTGAAACCATATATCGAGTAGATTTGAAAGGCAAAGTCAATGAGAAGATAGAGTGTCAGGACAAAGTCCAATCGATCTCCGTATCTCCGACCACGGGAAGAGTGTGGTTATGTGTGATGAGTGACAGAAGTATCCGTGAAATCATGACGGGTGGTGACAGTGTTACACGCTTTAAAGTAGACAACACACCAGGTTCTTTGTGTATCACTAGTGACGACATGGTAGTGATGAGGATGTTGGGAGGAATACAACTGTACACTACAGCGGGTGGTCTGTGTAGACAGGTGGCAGAAGAAGTTCCTCATCACATGACGTCATGTACACAGACCGGGGATGTAGCTGCTGCCAATAGTGGTGGTGTATCGTTTGATACCTACATGACTGGTAAGAAACCAGACAAGCATCCGTGCGTCATCGTGATGGATAAACACCTTAACCTGAATTTTTACTGTAAAGACTTTGGTACGAGGAAAACACACGGAAGTGACACTCAGTTATCGAAGTTTGACCCGGAAGATGTTTGTTTTGATGGTGCTGGTGATAACGGAATTTGTCACCAAGTCAGTACTACTGATTGACAAGAATACTGGACACCGCCATCGTAAACAAAAAGATACTACCTCGGCAGCAAAAATAGTATTGTTAGGACTAGGGACATACAGTTTAGAACACAGTGATTTGTAAAATATGTGACCTTGGACTGTTGAGAGGATGGTTGAACACAACATTCATGTTCGTTCTTTTTAGGGATATTTCAATGCGCCACGTATTCCCCGTTAAAATACAGTGTCCCCTTATTTCAACTTTTTATATCGATGACAGTTATAGCACATGTTTATCTAAACACGCTGTTATAATATTTTTATGGTCATTCAAAGGGTCAATATAATCTTTGCTTAGCAAAATCATATAGTTCTTACCCAGAGATTTCGCTGACATACTTTACCAACTTGGTCACATAAGTGTATCGGGAGCGAAACTGTCCGGGCGAGAATTTCAGTTTTTCCATAACAGTGATCATATAAGCCTTATATACATATATCGATACTTTATGCTAAATGAACGTATTCTGTGACAAATGTATTATTAGTGTTTTCCTCTTAAAGAAATAAACCGTTCTATGAGCGGAAACAACTTAAACGTAGAATACAATTGTCCGGCTCTCAGTTCATAAAACGTTTAGTCCAGATTGGAATGTTATTTCATATACGACTTCCATGTCAAAATGTAACTCACATGACCTTAACATTTGTCTTGTTTATTTAATTAAAACAGATTTGCTTGACCAATCGGGAACCTTCGAAAAGTGCCAACGGTTCCCGATAGTTCCCCGCCAAGAATATTGTCTGCTGAATGTTATTTTGACTGAAGTCTAACACCGATTCATGATCTTTAGCCAAGTCTGGTGAATTTTTTATTTGTTTTTGCATTTCACATTAGTTTTAGAGTATTAATTTTCATTTTATCTATTGTCACTTCTATCACGGACATGTGATTAAAGTTGACTTTTGATCTTAATAACACGTTTCTTTTTTTGCATTGTCAAGTCAACTGTACGTCTCTTTAATTTCCAACTGAATTTCGTTTACCTATGTGTTGTGCCATACACATCTTTCTGTATATCCTTTCCTCTGTATCGACTGTGATATTTGAAAATGAAAATGCAAAGTTATAGTGCAGATTAAATTCGTTAGTACTAGTACAGACGTGGCTTTAATATATCAATATCAGGCATACAGGCAAATCTTTAAGGATACAGGTTCAACTGAAGACTAAAACACCTTTATTTCGTTTTGGACTTACATGTGGCGCAAAAGGGCCAGGATTCTATCTTGACCCTGTAGCACAGTTGGTAAAAGCGACCGTATTACGATCGTAGGTCCGAGGTCCGAATCCTGGTCTGGCCACGTTACACTTCTACACTTAGAACCCTGTTTTTCTTTTTTTCTTATTTTTCATCGTAGGATGCATTTTCATAAAAAAATACCAGATTTAAACTGTATTGTTATGCAGGAGATTACAGAGATTACTTTTGTAAATATAACGACTGAAGCAAGTACATGTATATAGACTTTTTGATGTGACCAATTTGCTTAGAGTAATCATTATCTCAAGTATCCGTGTCACGTTAAGAGAGATACAAGATCGCTACTATTTATAAAACAATTAAGGTTAACAATTATAATTTCTTTAGATGTAAACTTAGCTGGAAAAGATTCCAAGGAAAGAACATCGCTTCACTACCTGTATCGTAAATTGTTTTATAATCGATATAAATGTCCCATTTAAATATGCATGTGAGAGTTTTTTATGGAATGGATTTAGGGTCATTATGCACTGTTGTTTTCACATTTGTATATCTTACATTTTTCATGTTTCAAATACTCCAGATGGATCCTCGCTGATCCGCNTGCCATGTATTAAGTAAACACTTGAGTATACGTGTAGAAATCGAACTGAGGAGACCACTGATTTATAATATCGATATCTTTGCTGTAATTTATAAGGACATTTCGAACATTTTTTGAACATATATAATGTTGTAACTCTTCGAATCTAACATAGTTCTGTCTTTATACTAATTTGTTTTAAATTTTAATGTTATTTGTCTATTTATACAGAACTATAATGTTGAATGAGTAGTAAAAGTTTAAAAAAGAAAGAAAGAATAATCAGGCTTTCTTAAAGATGTATACATATTTGTAGTTTGTTCTATATTTGAGTTATCAAAAGGTTATTTGTTTCACATACATTCTTAAATTGTTTGTCAAATAAAAACTGATTTGTTTAGAGAAGTACATTTATTTTATTTTATCGACATTTACATTTTTGACTGAGGTCCTACACTGCATACTGCTTCATGATTTTGAGCCCAGTCCTAATATACGTATCTGGCATTTTTTTCGTAAGGCTTAGAGCTTTGTTTTTAATTTTCAGTCAGATTTTGTGACTCATATAACAGACATGTTATTGCGACTCTTATCTCTTGTCGTATCAACATGTCTGTAATTCAAATATTAACAGTACAGAAAAGCCGGTAGTCTTAACAATATTCAAGTGTTTATTGTGTCGTACCATGTATGCATCTTCCTGTATATCCTTCATTCCGTGTGTACTACTTGGAATAAAATATGCAATTTTCCAATGCAGTCGAAATTGTGTGGTACTTGTACAGCGGTTGCTTTATAAATTCCAATACATGTTTTTTTTCAACTTTTAACATGCTTAATGTTGATGCTATTTCTTTTATAATGATGAAATAAACCGTTGTCTACTAAATCTTTATGCTCTTGGTTCATGAAATATTTTGTCAATATTTGAAAGTTATATCATAATTATGCGAGTTCAATATCAAAATCAAGTTTTACTTATTCTAGTTTTACTAATATTCTCAAATATCTTAAACTTATTGACATGTGGAATTTCGACTGAAATCTACGACTTCCTCATGGTTTTAAGCCAAGTCATTATAATTATTAGGAACTTTTTCTCTTAAAGTCACCTTATCCCACTTAATTAAGTTTACAACTGGTATGTTTAGTCCACCACCATCAGATGGTCGTCTGTTTAAATCACTCTTTGTCCGTGGTCCGTTCGTGGTCCCGCCTTCAACAATTCTTGTTATCGCTTTTTTCCTAATTTTATATTTTAATTACCCTTGGTCCTTTTTCTAAAGAAGCTTTTGACAGATTGTCTCATATTTCATACGCTGGGTCCCCCTTTGCCTGTAGTTGTGCATCCTTAATTGGAGACTGATTGGGGGAAAACAATATAGTCAAGTACGTTATTTTTCAATTTCGAGACTGTTTGAAAAAAATAGTGGCCATGAAGCCATCATATTTTTTTATAGTTGTTTGTTATCGCTATTTCTGCATATGTAAACTAGAACATTCTTAATCTCAGCTATATAAAGTTCTAGTGAAACATTACCATACTATGTGTTTACTGTTGAGAAGACAATATAATCATCAGATAAGAGAAAAAAACATAGAATTTACGATGATAATCATCAATAAAACAATCCACAACTTCATTTTTATTATTTTATGAATAAATAATTAGTTTCGATCATAGGGTCACACTGAAAACGATCAACACGTATACCTGACTATACAGACGAATCTGCATTACAAAAAAATGCATATAAGACAGAAATAAGCATGATTTAATATTGTACATCCTCATTGTATATTTGTACTCAATGATATGAGAATTAAATTAAAGACATGAATTGAGACGTTTACATTTACTAGATGATTTTTACCATCCAATGTTAGACTGTTTGAGCTTAAATGATATGGTTGTTTTATTTGATAATTACTGTAACATTTCTTATTTAGCTGATGACAATTTAAAACTGAGTTCACAATATGACAGTGTTATGACGCAGCGTAATTAAGTTTTAGCACACTGTATCTCTTACCAAATGTTTAAAGTACAATCAGTAGTGGCATGGTTCATAATATACCCATTTTAAATATAATAATTTGAAATTAACAGTACTCATCTTAATTTTTAATTCATAAATTAATGAGTTTTAATGCACATGCCCCTCGGATTCAACAGTAGTTTTGACATATTTAGATTTCAAATTGTTGGCCCCTTCAGCATCAAGGATGAGTCCTAGAATTACAAAACAGCTGTATGATGTGGTGTAATTCATTATTAGCGAACTGCATATATTACTTAATCTTAAAGATGCAATCAGCTGTGTACATTTAAAATCAAAACTAACATTAAAAACGTTATCCTTATATTTTTCACAGTGCTGGAGATGTTTTGAAAGGAGACATCCCATTTTTAACGATTAGGCAACATTTAACGATTACTATGCGTATTACAAGCATAGAAATATAACCGCAAACCAAGTATGGGGTATAACAACAATATATCACACTAACCAAAATTACAAAAAATACTTTTCACTGTGTTATTTCTGTAATGTGTTATGCAGAGTTATATAACTCACAAAACCTATTTAATCAGCAACTTTCCAATTCAATCTACAGAAGAGTCAATGAGTTTGAAACATGAGTTACGGACCTGTGTAAATATAACGACTGTAGCAAGTTCATGTATGCATAAATACACTTTAATGTGACCACTCACGTTAAGGGCGATACGGTAACTTTACCATTGGTTAAAAAAATGACAGGTATATTTTCCAAATAAAGTATATTGCTTTACTTCGTCAACATTACTACCTGTACCTGTACCTTAAATTGCTTTATTATCGATATAAAGGTCCAATTTAAATTTTAAAGTGAGAGTTTTTATGAAATTAATTTACTGTCATTAAATTTTAACTTTTTTGTATTTTCTACTTTTCCTATTTCAAATTCATAAAATGAATCCCCGCTCATCCCTTATTCCATTTTCAGACGATAGTTTCACATGCGTCCCAGTCATGTCTAGTTCCACATAGTAACAGTGAAGTGTCCACCGACTATAAATTAAAGTTAGGCTGTCACTGCTGTGTATTTAGTTACTTCTTATCCTAGGACGTAAGCAAACATCTGCCGTATACGTAATTACATTTAACTGAGTACATCACTGTTTTACAATATCGGTTTCTTTGTTGTAATTTATAAAGATATATCTCTGAAGGTTTTTGAACATACACGATGTTGTAACTGTTCGAATCTAATCTTTATACTTAATTTTAATTTTAATCTTATTTGTTTACTTTTACAAAACTATAACTTTGAATGAGTAGTAAAAAATGCACGCAGATTTTTAATTTGTTAAATATTAAGTTTCATATCAAAATGTTATTTGTTTCACATACATTTTTATTATAATAAAACAAACTTGATTTATTTTACAACAATTATGGAACAACTTATATCAACTTATATCAATCACTCTAGATACCCAGATGTTAGCGCGCAAGGGGTCTTAATGTGGGAGGAAACAGTAGTACTCGGGACACCCACATGGTCGCGCAGGCGACCCTATCACTGTTCAAGTCCGATTTCGGAGACGAACCCCGGTCCCCTTGGTGAAAGGCAAATGCGCTATCCTATGCACCACCCGACCACCCAAATTTCCTTTAATAGTTCATGAAATGAAGACTGATTAGTTTAGAGAAGTAAATGTATTTGACTTTTATTGACATTTAAATCTTATGACTGAGGTTTAACACTGCACACTGCTCCATGGTTGTGAGCTCTGTCCTTGTATGCGTACCTGCCATAACCATTAATTTTCAGTCAGCTTTTGTGAATCATACCACAGTCATGCGACCGAGAAAAGATATCTTATCTTTGATCGTATTAACACGTTAATAATGTAAATGTCCAGTTCACAGCACTTCTGTAATATGTACAGTACAGTATGTCCATCCTTCATTCAGTGTGTGCTGCCTTTATGCAAAAGATGTAATTTTCCAGTACAGTCGAAATTCGTTAATACTTGAACATACATTGCTTTATATATTCCTATATATTCAACTACAATATGAATGCTTTGATAAGGATTCAAGTGGCATTACACATAGAACACTGGATAATCCAATTGCAGTTTTTTGGACATAAAATAATCTTCCTGCAATTTCATTTTGGATATAACAAGGTACTTCCGTTAGCCAGCTAGCACAGTCGGTAAGAGTGATGATATAACAAGGTATTTCCGTTAGCAAGGTAGCACAGTCGGTAAGAGGGATGATATAACAAGGTACTTCCGTTAGCAAGGTAACACTGTCGGCAAGAGTGATGATATAACAAGGTACTTCCGTTAGCCAGCTAGCACAGTCGGTAAGAGTGATGATATTACAAGGTACCTCCGTTAGCCAGCTAGCACAGTCGGTAAGAGTGATGATTTAAGAAGGTATTTCCGTTAGCCAGGTAGCACAGACGGTAAGAGTGATGATTTAACAAGGTATTTCCGTTAGCCAGGTAGCACAGCCGGTAAGAGTGATGATTTAACAAGGTATTTCCGTTAGCAAGGTAGCACAGTCGGTAAGAGTGATGATATACCAAGGTACTTCCGTTAGCCGGGTAGCACAGTCGGTAAGAGTGATGATATTACAAGGTACTTCCGTTAGCCAGGTAGCACAGTCGGTAAGAGTGATAATATAAAAAGGTTCTTCCGTTAACCAGGTAGCACAGTCGGTAAGAGTGATGAAATAACAAGGTACTTCCGTTAACCAGGTAGCACAGTCGGTAAGAGTGATGATATAACATGATCGGGGGTCCAGGGCTCGAAACCTGGTCTGGCCACGTTTTACTCAACGCTGAGAACAATGCTATTTTTTTTCTTATTCATCTCGATTATTTTTATTTCCGTAAAGTTTATTTACAGAAATTCAAATTGATAGCCATACCGGGAAAGTTTTCAAATGGATGCTTACAGTGCTTTGCAATTGTATTTGGATACTTGATAATTTCGAACAGTTTTCTCTTGTGCTTATCTGGTTCCACTGCATTGTGTTATTACATCGTTTTATTGTGATGTACCCGTCAATAAAACGATCATTAGCTGCTTGTATGATTTGATGAAAATACAAAGGTTTTGATCTTGAGGTCACATTCAAAACACATTTTCGACTTCAAAAAAACTAAATGTCTTAATTTATAAAAGACACCAAAAAAACTAATCTGATCAATAATGCTAATTGGAACGATGACTAGTATTTTATTCAGAGTAATGGTGCCCTGATCTCGAGGTCAATATTCCGTCTTTTCGTATTGCAGAGTTATCTTCTCTTGTAAGCAGGTATTGATTATTAAGTCAGTGTTTTGAGTGATTTTCTCACACAAACCTATGACGTAACAATCAATACCTGCTCACAAGAGAGGATAACTCTGCAATATGCAAAGACGGATTATATGTCCGAAATGGTATAAGATGAGTATATTTAATATTAATTATTAGCAACATTCAAATTGCTGTTTTAAGCATGACTCTACGATGTCAGTTCATTTCAGACATGGTAGTTCTGAAATTGTGAATTTTATTTAAACACACATTCTATTTATCGTAACAATGACCTTAACCTTGGGCATGCTGTATCCAACACTTTGTTATTGGAAGGGGCGACTAATGTGGAGGCTCCTGCAGCATAATGGGTTCGCTTCCGTGTCTTATTCTTCGGGGACATTGTAGAAACCAAAATAAATCTGCTGCCCCTATTACAACAAGTGGGATCTACTTTGTTTTCTTATTTACTTATCTATCTTTCCTTTTCGGCAATATCGCCCGAGACATCCTTCTTCATATGAGCTAAACTGTTGCTACGACGTTAAAACCCAAAGCATTAATTACATTTACAGAATTGTATAATCAAATTGATTTTGACCAGACACTTCGAATTGACCTTGACCTAAGCTTTCAGCCCGAAAACGACAATTTGTTCAGATTTAAGTAACACTTCACACTTCCGTTCAATTCGAACTCAAGATGGAGACAAAGTTGACAAATGAATGCGTGGCGTTTGGAAGAATTGATGTAGGCAAGGGTGTCTTACAAAAAGCTTACAAGTATCTCGGAGTAAGCGAACGATTCCTGTTACCCTTCCTTGTATTTCACTAGTCACTTCTCTAATTATGACATCACGAAATAATGCTGTTAAGCGGAATCTATCATTGTGATGTCATGATTTGATAGCCCATCGAGCTAAACGTTACATATCTTAGTCACAGAGGCTCAAAGATTTACCATACTTGTACTTTCATACAGGAAGGATATAATTCTTCCGGGCAACCTCCCCAATCTTTACCTCCCCAACGAAAGTATGGAAATAACTGAAAGGAATTATACTGGTGTCAAAAGTTGCATTATTTTTAATTGATTACCAATCTAGATGGGTACCCATGGAGAGAGGTATTTTACAAGGGAGCGCATTATCTGCGAAAATGTATTTAGTTTTTATTAATATGTTGCTGAAAAATATCGAACAGAGTGGCAAGGGATCAATGATCATCGACATTAGAGTTGATATACCCACTCAAGCTAATGAAATATGCCTCGTAAGCAATAAATATACTGATTTTGAATATATGCTACGGATGTGTGAAGATTATAGTAAAAAATGGAGATTTTTGTTTTCTAACACCAAAAGTAAGATTATGTATTTTGATAAGAAAAAAAAGTGAAATGTGTTACTAGTTTTTATTGATATGATAATATTATACCGGAAGTGGAAGATATTTTTCACGTTGGTATTATGCTAAATAATAAATTCCAAACATATGAACGTACAATGCGTGCTTGTAGCAAATTAAAAAGTGGTACAATGAGTTTAATTAAGAGTGGTGCACATCCTTGTGCGTTAAATCCAGTTACTGCCGGAAAACTTATCAAACCATTTGTATATAGTCAGCACTATATGGTTGTGAACCATGGATTTTATCCAAGAAAGAGTTACTTTTGTTGGGAAGAGCGCAAAGATTTGTTTTAAAATCAATTGAAGGTTTTAGCAACAGAACACGTACTGATAAGTGCTATGGATTGATTGGATGGACATCCATAGAAAGTTATATAGATATAAAAAAATGTTGTTTTTTGGAAGGTTATGTTATTTAGATAAAAATACATTGTCATCACGTATATTTTTAAGAAGATTATACGCATCAATGCTGAACAGATCTGGTGACCATTTTGGACTTTTAAATGATATTTTGAGAATTTTTTAAAAATACAATTTTTATAATATGTTTAACAAGTATATTCGAACGAGTGTATTAAAACGGCAATGGAAAATAATTGTGAATAAATCTGTATTGTTGAAAGAGGAACATGATTGGAGAGAACGAATGTCAAATGATAGTGATTTTAACAGATTTGTAATGGTTCATAATATATTGCAACCACATATACTATGGAAACTGGCAATGAAATCCCGGAGTTTAAAGATTCGATATTGTATGTTACGAAATTAATAGTAAATATTCGTACCGGTAAAGCCAAAGAGCTATGTCATATGTGTGGTATTATTTACCAAGATATATTAACTCATATTATATTAAAGTGTAGCTACACTGAACACCTAAGGGACAAGTTGTGGTGCTCTATCGCAAACATTAGTGATACTGGTACACTGCTGAGTGCGTACATGCACTCTTTTACAGACCACGAATTAATTCATATTTTAATTGGGGACAAATGACTTACGAATTAAATGTATTAAACATGAATGAAGTTAGATTGAAATCAGTAGCAGCTGTCGAAAAGATGCACAAATTATACTACCGGTAGTGTGTAGATATAATCTCACATCCTGATAAATATTAATATAAATAAAAATAAGAAATAAATAAAAAATATGAATGTTTAAAATGATATGTATGTAATACCTCATCATATATACACTTATTAATGATATTTATTGAATGTATGCCTTCAATGTAATTAAGTCTGTATATGTCATGTATGTTATTGTGTGCTTATGTCTATTCAATATGAAATTTTTTGTAATGTAAATATGTGCGCATTATTCTGTTTAAATGTAATCTTCAAATTGGAGGAAATGTAGAGAATAATTGTCGACAAAGTTCTCTCTGCTTGTCAACAACTCTCCTATCGGTGCTAATGCGCTAGATGACACCAGAGGCTGTACATTTCATATTTCCAGATGGTTCCAATGGGTTTTACGACTTCTTCTCAAGACGAATATGTGGCAGGACTGGACCGAAACCCACCGTCAATCGTGTGTCGAATGTATATATAACGTTGAACAGCATCAGAACACTCGCTGTAAAATACGTCAACACATGTTTCCCTTCTTTTACAATGTATTATCATAAGACCAAAATACACATTACAATAACATACAATCAAAACATGTACTTAAAAGGAAAACAATTTTCAGCAATACATCATGGCCAAATCTAATACTTGGTGAAGCTGTTTCATTGTATTTTAAACCACACATTCAATATAATGTGTCTGTATTTTGTATGAGAAACAGTTAGGAGTAATATGTCTTTCTTACTCTTTTGATATTAAAACGTGCCGTAAATTCATATTAATTTAGAGAAAAAAAAATCCCATATAATATTATCAATATATAAAAACGTATCGTCACCCAAATTACAATACATATCATACACATATAGTACAAGTAACAGGGGAAACAACTCTGAATCACTCCAGTTACATAGAGAATAATGCATGCCTTTTTCCATATCACACCCAGTATCAACCCGAGACTGCAATATCAGCCCAACTACTATCTTATGATTTATTTTTATTTTTGAAATATTGAAAAACGATTTTTTTCCAAAAGGGGTGTGATATGGGTTTTGTGGGCTGATACGGGTTTTGGGGTGTGATACGGCGGGGCTGATATGGGTTTTGGGGTGTGATATGGCGAGGGCTGATATGGGTTAGAGCAATTGTGTCGTATCGCAAAAAAAATCATAAGATAGAAGACTAGTTTTTATTAGTAAGTATGTAAGAAACAGAATAAAACACGCCTTATCACAGCCTGTATGACATTGCGGTCTCGGGTTGATACTGGATGTGCTATGGAAAAAGGCATGTATTATTTTCTATATACGTCTCTGGTGTTACAGCTACAGCCCGGTTGTGTTATAAGACGTTCGGGCAAGTTTTTGTATGCGTTGTGGTACCGTACAGTTTATTAACAGAGACGTATATATACATCTATGTTATTATTGAATTGTTGTTTGAATGCATTGATATACTCTAGGATACGTAACGATAATAAACGAGGTCCTGAACCAAGGTACCTGTCATACCGTCAGCCTATCAGATATATCGCAAGCCTCTACTTTATTTTTGATTAAATACCCACTCGACGTGTATGTGTATCTGTCAGCACAGTACGACCTCAGCCTACTTTCAATATACACATGTAACTTAAGATAAAACATGTTCTGATATACCCAGAAGGTGAATGTATTCGGGAATTCCGAGAACACTGTCGCCGCCATATTGACAACCCTGAGATAGGTGTACAAAGAGCTGGACGAGATTGCGGCCCAGACATCAGTGCCTGGCTGTACTTGACATCTAGGGATGAGGTTTGTTTATGTCTGTAAATCGTGTAAAGACCAGTTACTTTGTATGGATTGTGTTACAGACAGTCACAACGGCCACACGCTGTGTAAACTTACTGATTACGTGGCGGACCAGATACGGGAAATACAGCAATATGTCGACAAGCTCTCCAAAACCGACATTCCCAAAACTGAGAGAGATATTAAGGAAAGTGGACAGCATGCTAAGAGTGGACGATATCAGAAAATGATTGAGGGAATCAGATGTCAGGGAAAACAGATGAAAGACGACATCGACAGCGCCATTGACATGATTGTGAGAATGTGTATCGAGTTTGAGGAGCGCAATGTAGATATTTCTGAGAAAAACAAAACTGCATTAACTAAATATCTGAGGGAGGACTTGAAACCAAAGCTGGACAGGTGCAAAGAAGTACTGACATCCGGTAAAACTCTTGACGTCACTACATTAGCGCGGGAGATTAGAAACGGTGTCTCCACTGCTCCTCCAACGCTCAGTGATTTGCAGGAAGTTGAATTCAGACACGGGACAATCTCCACCAAACTCTTAGAACGCATGCTTGGTAAGCTACTTGTCGATGGAGTAGATGAGTCGTACAAACCGATTCCGAAATGTGTGGTTTTGTACGAGTTCCAGACGTCATTTCCTTATAATACCTGCCAAACATGTCTTACTGGTGACTAGGCGTGGCTATCGTACTGGGACAGTAAAACCATATATCGAGTGGATTTGAAAGGCAAAGTCAATGAGAGGATAAAGTGTCAGGTCAAATTCCAATCGATCTCCGTATCACCTACCACAGGGAGGGTGTGATTCTGTGTGAGGAGTGACAGAAGTATCAGGGAAATCATGACTGGTGGTGACATTGCTACACGCTTTAACGTAGATAACAAACCATGTTCTTTGTGTATCACTAGTGACGACATGGTAGTGGTGGGGATGTCGGGAGGAATACAACTGTACACTACAGACGGACGGGCGGTGTCGGCGGGAGTGGGTGGTCCCTGTAAACAGGTGGCAGTAAATCCTCATCACATGACGCCATGTACACTGACTGGGGATGTAGCTGCTGTTGATGGTAATGGTGTATCGTTTGTTGACTACATGGCTGGTAAGGCACCAGACAAGCAACCGTCCGTCATCGTGATGGATAAACACTTAAACCTGAAGTTTTACTGTAAATACATTGGTACGAGGATAACACACGTGGGTGACATTCTGTCATCAAAGTTTTACCCGCACGATGTTTGTTTTGATGGAGCTGGTGATGTCCTTGTAACGGAATGTGTCACCAAGTCAGTACTACTTATTGACAGGAATACTGGACACTACATGAGGACTGTTTATACATCTGATGGACGTGAACCTGTGTGTATCTGTCTACGTGTTGACGGCACATTCTGGGTCAAACACAGGGGTGAAAAAACAAAGGTCATCCAATATAAATAGACGTGTGAGGACAAACATATCACTACATACAGACAAACTTACTTCATTTCCTTTTGTCATCATAGTAACAATAGACACTGATGATCCTCAGCATCGTCAGAAAAGTGATTACCTCGGTAGTCATACAGAAAACATGGTCATGGGCATATCTTCTATATTATTTCACCTGGTGTAACCAGATTTGATGTACAGGACATCTTGGGATGGCGGAGTGCAAGAAGAAGGTCGCTATAACCTCACTGTGACCTATGCTTTGACTTTTGATCTTAACCTTTAAATAAAGTTTGCCTGGGAAATATCTTCTTTACTATTTCACCTGGAGTAACCAGATTTTGTTTAGAAGGACATCTTTGAATGGCGCAGTTTTAAGTCAAAGAATTAGGTCACTGTGATCTATAACATGACCGTTGACCTTCACTTTGGAAAGTATGTGTCCGGGACATACCTTCTATACTATTTCACCTGGAGTTACCAGATTTGGTGTACAAAGACATCTTGGGATGGCGGAGTGCAGAGTGCAAAAAGTTCACTGCGACCTATTACTTGACCTTCAACCTTAACTTTTAAATAAAGTTTGTCAAGGACATATCTTCTGTTTAGTATACAAGGACATCTAGAAATGGCGGAGTCCAAATTGCAAAATATAGGTCACTGTGACCTATGACTTGACCTTTGACCTTTACTTTTGAAAAAGTTTGTCCGGGCATAACTTCTGTATGATTTCACCTGGAGTAACAAGATTTGGTGTGCAAGGACCTGTTTGCAAGACGGAGTGCAAGAATATGATCACTGTGACATATGACTTGATCTTTGACATTCACTTTTGAAAATGTTTGTCCCGGGAATATCATCTATACTATTTCATCTGGAGTAACCAGATTTGGTGTATAAGGACACCTTTGGATGATGTGTTACATATAGAAAGTATTACCGGTGGGGAACTATGGATTGCTTTGCAATACTTTGCTTTGTTTATTATTGTCTTCTTAACGATATTTGTTTTCACTGTATTCTGTAATTAAATCATATCATAATCAATTAAGCAATTAATTGGTGTTTTGTTTCTTTTATAATTTGACAATTATTTTGTTAATGTTGTCAATTAGGAAGAAATAAACAGTTCTTGATTACGCAGACGAAATATCCAAATCAACAAAATTTACTTGTGCATATAAAATTTGGAAAACTGGAAATTATTTACATGTTTTACATATTTGTTTCACTTATCTTATTTTGTCGAGACAGAAGGCATCCTTAAACAGGCAATACAATACATTTCATAGGAGTTAATTGGAATACATTGTCCAAATACAAGGCGATTTTCTTGTCATAATGAATATCTCGGTCGCAATCCCTTGTTTTGTGCATAAGTAAATTTCCATCAGTACTACTGACATTGGCCCTTTAGCGTAAAAGGACGAACAAATGTATCCTGGTTGTAAAAATATATCAACGTTTTAAGACCGGGATTCGAACACTGGACCTCTGATCACAATACGATTGAGTGGTACGTTCCAGGGGAACAGTCCGACTACCAAAACAAATAAAGGGAGGTTACTATATGTAGGATTGAGACAAAAATCAAAATTGAAAACACTACACTTCCATATCCTCATGGTGACAACTGCATGTTTGAAGTACGAAAGGGTTGATGTTGGCAATGCTGTTTTCTTTAACCGTTAAAAGTCTCCTCACTTATGACAAGTGTAACAGGAGAGGAAAATGCACGACCAGACCGGGTATCGAACCCGGGACTCTATGAACGCTAGACGGACGTTCTAACCAATTGCGCTACCTGGTCGCCCACGATCGACTCAGTCCAGGTCCGCTACATGTATGGAGTACAGATGTTTCCTAATTCCTGAAGCTTTAAGGATACCTGTCCCGCTGCCCTGTAGATTTAACTATGTTGACCAGGTAGCTTAGCTGGTTAGAGCAACAGTAGAACAATTGTAGGTCTGGGGTTCGAATTCTGGTCTAGCCCGGTGAGTTTTGCTGTAAAACATGTTTGTTAATAGTATTCTGTTTATATCAAACACTATTTTTTCAGAAGATCCCGCAAGGTTTGGGTTTCTATTCAGAAATGATTTATCAAAACCATAGTCATGCAGGCAAAAACAGTTTCCAATGAGTAGTTACATATTTTGGCCATGGTGAGGGGATCCTGAAATAAACACATCAGACTACAGGTCACCTTCGCTAGCCAAGTGTTCGCTTCGTATACACTCCTCTTACAAAATGTGTGTATACGAAGCGAGCACTAGGCTAGCGAAGATGACTACAGGTATACATTGGGATCATTTTAATCAAGAGAATGTACCACAACGAAGGCAAAATGTGCGATCAGTTACTAGTTTTACCAGTCAAGACCTGGTAATTAAAATTCCAATTAATTAAATCACTACTTCACGTTTGTTCCTTTTGTGTAACACTACAGTGCGGGGGCTTATATTCCGTGATGTTACGAAAATCAGTAGGATATGAATCGGTGAACTGATAAATGATGAAATAAATCAGGTCAATATTCTTTTGAAGTTATTCAAAATCATATCAAAGATATTCTTTAACGACGAAATTTGTCAGACTGACATGTAGCTGCAGAAATCTTTAAATATTTCGCGAGTTAGAAATATTGTAACAGGTCGGGAAATTGTAAAGTATATACAAAACGATACAAATTATAATATTTAACCGGACGATGCTGTTAAAAAACAAAGCGATTTCCTTGTTGATAATGAATTAATCAGTATCCTTTCCTTATTCTATGCACAGGTACATTTATATTAGTTACAGTAATCTTGACCCTGATATAAATGTATTTAATACCCGTGCGAATTGTCGCCAAAGCCTGACTAAAATATGACCATTACAGCGATAATTAACGTATGTGACTGGCATCATTTGAAGTGCATGTGAGATTATTGGAATGGTGCAGTGTCCGTCGTCCGTCTGTCCACCAACTTGTTTCCTTTGAAGAACGTTTTCTCTGAAGGATAATATATGTAGAGTTAGGGCAAATCTTGACATGATCCGATCACTGTGCACAGAGGTATAAAATATGTGTGTGTGCATTTCCTTTCTATACTGTTCGTCCACATACTAATTATCTATGTCAGTTTGAAGCATTGATTCTAGTCAACAGCAAATGAATCACAGACATCAATTGTTTTCATAAACATCACACTAATAGATAAATCACCAAACAATTGGTCTATGTATATCATATACCGTCACTTCGGAATCAAACCTTTCCACAAATACGTAGCAGTAGCACGCAGAGACTGCCTTATGTAACATTGTTTTAGGTTTCGTGGTGTTTATAAAACACTGGAAACCTCATCTTTATTATGTTGTAGTTTGTTTACATATTTGTTCAGTCTAGTTGTACATGTAGAATGTTACGTCCCCCGGGTGCATTTTGAATGTGTGGTGTACACGTTTTCTTCACAGTTCACAGTTCGTTAGCCACAGGTAGACGCACACACGAGTTACAGGATCGGTTACCTGTTTGTTAGTCGTGTTGAGGCCGACCACTGACAATTGATATTCATGTGTATAGGCTATTTAATGACTTGGGCCCTTGTACTACATTCCATATCGTGAAATATTTCTGCATCAACATGAATGGAAGTTTGTTAAAGTAATCATTATGTACGTGCTTGTTCATTCTTTGTATAACTACATATATACCTTGGAGTACCATTATGTATTTTGTGAAAAGTGTTTTATTGGAAGAAAACCCGATGGCGTCAATTCGCCAGCCACGCATATCAATACCAAACTCACAAAATGACCGTACGGTCATGTCTGTTAAGTGAAATAAATAGGAAATGGATTGCACAAGTATAATGTCTGGCTATGTCGCTGCTGTCCTGATATCGTCGACGAAATTGTCTTCCCTCATCAATCCCTTACAGTAAGTCTGGATCCGCCTCTGCTTATACACAAAGGGGAGAAGCTGATTATTCAGTCTAACTGAACATTAAAATGCGCTAGATGACACCAGAGGCTGTACATTTCATCTTACCCGAGGGTTCCAATGGGCTACATGCCTTCCTCACAAGTAGAATATGTGACAGGACTAGACTTTCCGAAACACACCGTCAATCCTGTTTCGAATGTATATATATGTAACTTTGGAATAGCATGAGATGTAAAATACGTCAACATATGTACTCCTGATTTCATTAACATAAGACCAAATAATATATTACAAATAAAATACAATCAAAACATATACTTAAAGTGAACAAACTTTCAGCAATATACCATGAAAATCTAATACTTACCGAAGAGGGTTGCATTGTGTTTTAAACAACACTTCAGCATAATGTTGAAAAACCTGGATTTTGCATGAGATACAGTTACATTATGTCTTTCATAATCTTATGACATTACTATATGCCGTGAATGGATATTTATATAGAAAAAATATATTCACTGAAACATATTATCCATATATGATTACCTATCAACAACCAAATTACAGTTAATATGATACACATATAGACCACGTAACAGGGGAAGCAACTCCGAATAACTCCTGTAACATAGTTATTGGAAATCACTTTGGAAAAGGTTGCAATTCTCTCAAAATCCGATGGTTCAAGATGCGGTATAACGAACATTATCAAAACAACGGCACCCTGTGCGAAATTGCAATATCTACAAGGAACAGCACGCGATACATCGGTGGGAGTTACTCATACTAGTCGGGTCGTCCTAATTAGTGCACCGAGAAGGAATGAGTGTCAAGGGAGGTTTTCGCGCGTACAGGAATGCGTTATAGAATTATCCCAGTTTTTCCTTGATTCATACAGTACATACCATGAGCAAATTTACATTTAAAGGTTTGATATTATCATTTAAATTTTCTTCACAAGAATATATATTCTTTTTAAAATGTAAAAGCAGGTTTTTTCACATCGTAATTACACGAACATCAAGCTCAAACTTTCAAACTTTCTCCGCAAAAATTAAACGTTGTCATAGTTTTACCTTTCTTCTCTCTCGTGTGCGTGTGAGTGTAAGTGGCGTGTGTATGCGTGTGTGATTGAGGTAAGCACAAATGAGTTAATGTTCGTTATTTGTTAATAGGTTACGTAATTCATGATAATGATAATAATTATTGTGATCTGCCATCAAAAGGGATTCCAGTTAAATAATAATTGAAATAATATAGCGAAAGGGCTCAGTAAGATGTGTATCTTGTGCCTAATTCCGCTGTCGTAAAATGGTTGTTAATCTGGTTGTTATCGCTTAGGTTTATATTTATATGCAAACATGG